>NW_027009440.1:0-45691 GCF_036934945.1 Oncorhynchus masou masou | reverse complement strand
TAGTGAAGCATGGCGTTTCAGAGCTGAGGGTAGCTGGCTAGTGTTAATCTAGTGAAGCATGGCGTTTCAGAGCTGAGGGTAGCCGGCTAGTGTTAATCTAGTGAAGCATGGCGTTTCAGAGGGTAGTCTGTGTTAATCTAGTGAAGCATGGCGTTCAGAGCTGAGGTAGCCGGCTGGGTTCTAGTGAAGCATGGCGTTTCAGAGCTGAGGTAGCCGGCTAGTGTTAATCTAGTGAAGCATGGCGTTTCAGAGCTGAGGGTAGCCGGCTAGTGTTAATCTAGTGAAGCATGGCGTTTCAGATCTGGGGGCAGCTGGCTACTGTTAATCTAGTGAAGCATGGCGTTTCAGAGCTGTGGGTAGCTGGCTAGTGTTACTACGTGGTGGTACAGCAGGTTTCTAGCAGGTAGTCAGTTATTGGGTCATTATATTAAGTACATAGACCAACACTGCCCTGGGTCATAGTATTGAGTATTAACCTCCTTTTGGATCCTAAACCTTTGTCAGCTTTACAAGACCTGGCCACTCACCTTTATTCAAATGAATTACAACTTTAATTAGGAGGAATCCATGTACAGACATAGTGTTAAAGAGATGTTCTGGGGAAAACAACTTTATTAAAGAGATGTTCTGGGCCAGGAAAACAATTTTATTAGAGATGTTCTGGACCATGAAAACAACTTTATTAAAGAGATGTTCTGGGCCAGGAAAAACAATTTTATTAGAGATGTTCTGGACCATGAAAAACAACTTTATTAAAGAGATGTTTTGGGCCATAAAAACAACTTTATTAATATGTTCTGGGCCGTGAAAACAATGTTATTAAAGAGATGTTCTGGGCCATGAAAACAACAGGAAGATTTTTAAAGGCACAGCACCTTGGGGTGGAACTGAGTGAGCTGGAAGGGAGTTTGAGTGATTATTAGACATAAATTATGGTCAGTTACTGTACAGTCTTATTTAACAATCGACTGGTCATATTTTATAATGAGCTGATATGAAGAACATGACAGCAGAAGAGTCCAGTTTGCTCCCCTCACTGCAAGGAAAGGCATATTGCATCTACTAATATGGACGTGATAGAACTGGTTCTGTACCGCGCTTAATCTGAGTCAAAACCTGTATGCGAACACACAGCAGTGTTCTATATATTGGACTGTTGCTTTCATACTTTTCCAATTCTTAACGGAGCTCAAGCAATTTCTCCAACTGTCTTGTTAATACAGACAAATGAATAGAGAACAGAGTTGGGAATTGTGGGGAGGTGCACGTTCAGGCTGAGCATCCCCCCGTTGATGGTGGTCTCAGAACAACGTAGCAATGGGACGCTGAACTATCGCGTCCTAGCTTCTGTGGATTATGATTTACGCTCCAACAAATAGGATGTGATTCAGCTGCTTGTGTTTTCTAGGAAATGACAAGAGCTGCTTTTGTTCTCTAGGAAGTCACACAGCCAAAAGAGGAGAGGTCAAGAGGAAAGGCATTCACAGCAATAACCTGGACTGTCAAACAGACAGATCCACTTGAAGACATGGGTAAATAACTAAACACAGTATTAAGATACAATACATGTTGAAACTGGAGATGGAAGGGCAGAGGAGAGCCAAACCAGAGACTGGATAGAGGAGGGCCAAACCAAAGACTGGATGGAGGAGGGCCAAACCAGAGACTGGATAGAGGAGAGCCAAACCAGAGACTGGATAGAGGAGGGCCAAACCAAAGACTGGATGGAGGAGGGCCAAACCAGAGACTGGATAGAGGAGAGCCAATCCAGAGACTGGATAGAGGAGGGCCAAACCAAAGACTGGATGGAGGAGGGCCAAACCAGAGACTGGATAGAGGAGAGCCAAACCAGAGACTGGATAGAGGAGGGCCAAAACAAAGACTGGATGGAGGAGGGCCAAACCAAAGACTAGATAGAGGAGAGCCATACCAGAGACTGGATAGAGGAGGGCCAAACCAAAGACTGGATGGAGGAGGGCCAAACCAGAGACTGGATAGAGGAGGGCCAAACCAAAGACTGGATAGAGGAGAGCCAAACCAGAGACTGGATAGAGGAGAGCCAAACCAGAGACTGGATAGAGGAGAGCCAAACCAAAGACTGGATAGAGGAGAGCCAAACCAAAGACTGGATAGAGGAGGGCCAAACCAAAGACTGGATAGAGGAGAGCCAAACCAGAGACTTCATAGAGGAGGGCCAAAACAAAGACTGGATGGAGGAGGGCCAAACCAGAGACTGGATAGAGAGAGCCAAACCAAAGACTGGATAGAGGAGAGCCAAACCAGAGACTGGACGGAGGAGGGCCAAACCAAAGACTGGATGGAGGAGGGCCAAACCAAAGACTGGATAGAGGAGAGCCAAACCAAAGCCTGGATAGAGGAGAGCCAAACCAGAGACTGGACAGAGGAGGGCCAAACCAAAGACTGGACAGAGGAGGGCCAAACCAAAGACTGGACAGAGGAGGGCCAAACCAGAGACTGGACAGAGGAGGGCCAAACCAAAGACTGGACAGAGGAGGGCCAAACCAAAGACTGGACAGAGGAGGGCCAAACCAAAGACTGGACAGAGGAGGGCCAAACCAAAGACTGGACAGAGGAGGGCCAAACCAAAGACTGGACAGAGGAGGGCCAAACCAAAGACTGGACAGAGGAGGGCCAAACCAAAGACTGGACAGAGGAGGGCCAAACCAAAGACTGGACAGAGGAGGGCCAAACCAAAGACTGGATGGAGGAGGGCCAAACCAAAGACTGGACAGAGGAGAACCAAACCAGAGACTGGATAGAGGAGGGCCAAACCAAAGACTGGATAGAGGAGAGCCAAACCAAAGACTGGATAGAGGAGGGCCAAACCAGAGACTGGACGGAGGAGGGCCAAACCAAAGACTGGATGGAGGAGGGCCAAACCAAAGACTGGATAGAGGAGGGCCAAACCAGAGACTGGACAGAGGAGGGCCAAACCAGAGACTGGATGGAGGAGGGCCAAACCAGAGACTGGACAGAGGAGGGCCAAACCAAAGACTGGACAGAGGAGAACCAAACCAGAGACTGGACGTCTTATCAGCGTGGGTGACACACATGCGTGAGCACACACACACACACACACACACACACACACAGCACACCAGCACGCTTCTCCTTAAGCAAACATGCTGTCTTTATCATGATATAGCAGCTTCAGTACTGTGTACAGTTTGTGCTTGGTTGACCAAAGTACAGGGCGTATGATGCATGTCCAACTACCTGCCCATCTCCACGGTACAGGGCAGATGATGCATGTCTAACTACCTGCCCATCTCCACGGTACAGGGCAGATGATGCATGTCCAACTACCTGCCCATCTCCACGGTACAGGGCAGATGATGCATGTCCAACTACCTGCCCATCTCCACGGTACAGGGCAGATGATGCATGTCCAACTACCTGCCCATCTCCACGGTACAGGGCAGATGATGCATGTCAACTTCTGCCCATCTCCACGGTACAGGGCAGATGATGCATGTCCAACTACCTGCCCATCACCACGGTACAGGGCAGATGATACATGTCTAACTACCTGCCCATCTCCACGGTACAGGGCAGATGATGCATGTCTAACTACCTGCCCATCTCCACGGTACAGGGCAGATGATGCATGTCTAACTACCTGCCCATCTCCACGGTACAGGGCAGATGATGCATGTCCAACTATGTGCCCATCTCCACGGTACAGGGCAGATGATACATGTCCAACTACCTGCCCATCACCACGGTACAGGGCAGATGATGCATGTCTAACTACCTGCCCATCTACACGGTACAGGGCAGATGATGCATGTCTAACTACCTGCCCATCTCCACGGTACAGGGCAGATGATGCATGTCTAACTACCTGCCCATCTCCACGGTACAGGGCAGATGATGCATGTCTAACTACCTGCCCATCTCCACGGTACAGGGCAGATGATGATGCATGTTCAACTACCTGCCCATCTCCACGGTACAGGGCAGATGATGCATGTCTAACTACCTGCCCAGCACCACGGTACAGGGCCCCATGAGCTCAGAGCTCAAACGACCTTCTAAAGAATAATCTTGGTCACTTTTCCAAGCATTTATATCAACTACTTACAGTGCCAAATCAGACATGAACTACAGCTATGATAAATGATACAAGCCATTTCTCTTTCAGAGAGATACAACTTACAGTTCATTTTCCATGAAGACAATAAACAAAGTTTGGCAGACAGACGAAATGAGGTTGAGGTTGATACGTATCTGTTCATGCTTGGCAATGTCCCAAATGGAACACTTTTGCCATATATAGTGCACTACATTTGACCAAGGGCAGTGCACTAAATAGGAAATAGGGGGCCATTTGGAACGCACCCCTCTTTTCATTCTGATATTCCAGACTTGTACCATAGTAATGTCATCCTGAACCATGTTGGTTATAGCAGCAGTAACACAGAACCTTCACTTCCACACCACAGTGATCTGGACTATACAACACTACAAATAAAAGCTACCTGTTCAGCGTGATAGAAACATGAAGATGGTTATCATTACATTAGTGATAAAGTCAATATCTAAATCACTTGTTTGGATCTATTTGTATTTAACCTTTATTTATCCATGAAGTCCTGTTGGTTAATTAAAGACCTCTTTACAAGGGAGATCTTGTTTACCAGTCACTGTTCAGTGGTACCAATGTCCACTAATAATCACCCCACCAAGACCACCAGGGTGACGTAGTGTGTAGTAGTATATAGTAGTATGTAGTAGTATATAGTAGTGCGTAGTAGTATATAGTTGTGTGTAGCAGTGTGAATCAGTGCGTAGTAGTATATAGTAGTATGTAGTAGTGTATTGTAGTATATAGTAGTATATAGTAGTGTAGCAGTGTGAATCAGTGTGTAGTAGTATATAGTAGTATATAGTAGTGTGTAGTAGTATATCGTAGTGTGTAGTAGTATACAGTAGTGTGCTGTAGTGTGTAGCAGTGTGTAAATGTGTAGTAGTATATAGCAGTGTGTAGTAGTATGTAGCAATGTGTAGTAGTATATAGCAGTGTGTAGTAGTATACACTAGTGTGTTGTAGTGTGTAGCAGTGTGTAGTAGTGTGTAGCAGTGTGTACTATATAGTAGTGTGTAGTAGTATATAGTAGTGTGTAGTAGTATATAGTTGTGTGTAGCAGTGTGAATCAGTGTGTATATAGTAGTGTGTAGTATTGTATTGTAGTATATAGTAGTATATAGTAATATATAGTAGTGTGTGGTAGTATATAGCAGTGTGTGGTAGTATACAGTAGTGTGTTGTAGTGTGTAGTAGTGTGTAGCAGTGTGTAGTACTATATAGTAGTGTGTAGTAGTATATAGTAGTGTGTAGTAGTATATAATTGTGTGTAGCAGTGTGAATCAGTGTGTATATAGTAGTATATAGTAGTGTGTAGCAGTGTGAATCAGTGTGTAGTAGTATATAGTAGTATATAGCAGTGTGTAGCAGTGTGTAGCAATGTGTAGTAGTATACACTAGTGTGTTGTAGTATATAGCAGTGTGTAGTAGTATACACTAGTGTGTTGTAGTGTGTAGTAGTGTGTAGCAGTGTGTAGTACTATATAGTAGTGTGTAGTAGTATATAGTAGTGTGTAGTAGTATATAATTGTGTGTAGCAGTGTGAATCAGTGTGTATATAGTAGTATATAGTAGTGTGTAGCAGTGTGAATCAGTGTGTAGTAGTATATAGTAGTATATAGCAGTGTGTAGCAGTGTGTAGCAATGTGTAGTAGTATACACTAGTGTGTTGTAGTATATAGCAGTGTGTAGTAGTATACACTAGTGTGTTGTAGTGTGTAGTAGTGTGTAGCAGTGTGTAGTACTATATAGTAGTGTGTAGTAGTATATAGTAGTGTGTAGTAGTATATAATTGTGTGTGTGAATCAGTGTGTATATAGTAGTATATAGTAGTGTGTAGCAGTGTGAATCAGTGTGTAGTAGTATATAGTAGTATATAGCAGTGTGTAGCAGTGTGTAGCAATGTGTAGTAGTATACACTAGTGTTTAGTAGTATATAGCAGTGTGTAGTAGTATACACCAGTGTGTTGTAGTATATAGCAGTGTATTGCAGTATATAGTAGTGTGTAGTAGTATATAGTAGTGTATTGTAGTATATCGTAGTGTTTTGTAGTTAATAGTAGTGTTTTGTAGTTAATAGTAGTGTATTGTAGTATTTAGTAGTGTATTGTAGTAGTATATTGCAGTGTGTAGTAGTATATAGTAGTGTGTTGTAGTGTGTAGCAGTGTGTAGTAGTGTGTAGCAGTGTGTAGTAGTATATAGTAGTGTGTAGTAGTATATAGTAGTGTGTGGTAGTATATAGTAGTGTGTAGTGGTATATAGTCGTGCGCAGAAGTGTGAATCAGTGTGTAGTAGTATATAGTAGTGTGTAGTAGTGTGTTGTAGTATATAGTAGTATATTGTAGTGTGTAGCAGTGTGTAGCAGTGTGTAGCAATGTGTAGTAGTATATAGCAGTGTGTAGTAGTATACACTAGTGTGTTGTAGTATATAGTAGTGTGTAGCAGTGTGTTGTAGTATATAGTAGTATATAGTAGTGTGTTGTAGGCCATAGTAGTAAATAGTAGTGTGTAGCAGCGTGTAGTAGTGTGTAGTAGTATATGGTAGCGTGTAGTAGTATATAGTAGTGTGTTGTAGTATATAACAGTGTTTGTAGTAGTGTAGTGTAGTAGTATATGGTATTGTGTATTGTAGTATATAGTATTGTGTAGTAGTATATAGTAGTGTGTTGTAGTATATAGTAGTGTGTTGTAGTATATACAGTGCCTTGCAAAAGTATTCGGCCCCCTTGAACTTTGCGACCTTTTGCCACATTTCAGGCTTCAAACAAAGATATAAAACTGTATTTTTTTGTGAAGAATCAACAACAAGTGGGACACAATCATGAAGTGGAACGACATTTATTGGATATTTGAAACTTTTTTAACAAATCAAAAATTGAAAAATTGGGCGTGCAAAATTATTCAGCCCCTTTACTTTCAGTGCAGCGAACTCTCTCCAGAAGTTCAGTGAGGATCTCTGAATGATCCAATGTTGACCTAAATGACTAATGATGATAAATACAATCCACCTGTGTGTAATCAAGTCTCCGTATAAATGCACCTGCACTGTGATAGTCTCAGAGGTCCATTAAAAACGCAGAGAGCATCATGAAGAACAAGGAACACACCAGGCAGGTCCGAGATACTGTTGCGAAGAAGTTTAAAGCCGGATTTGGATACAAAAAGATTTCCCAAGCTTTAAACATCCCAAGGAGCACTGTGCAAGCGATAATATTGAAATGGAAGGAATATCAGACCACTGCAAATCTACCAAGACCTGGCCGTCCCTCTAAACTTTCAGCTCATACAAGGAGAAGACTGATCAGAGATGCAGCCAAGAGGCCCATGATCACTCTGGATGAACTGCAGAGATCTACAGCTGAGGTGGGAGACTCTGTCCATAGGACAACAATCAGTCGTATATTGCACAAATCTGGCCTTTAGGGAAGAGTGGCAAGAAGAAAGCCATTTCTTAAAGATATCCATAAAAGTGTCGTTTAAAGTTTGCCACAAGCCACCTGGGAGACACACCAAACATGTGGAAGAAGGTGCTCTGGTCAGATGAAACCAAAATTGAACTTTTTGGCAACAATGCAAAACGTTATGTTTGGCGTAAAAGCAACACAACTCATCACCCTGAACACACCATACCCACTGTCAAACATGGTGGTGGCAGCATCATGGTTTGGGCCTGCTTTTCTTCAGCAGGGACAGGGAAGATAGTTAAAATTGATGGGAAGTTGGATGGAGCCAAATACAGGACCATTCTGGAAGAAAACCTGATGGAGTCTGCAAAAGACCTGAGACTGGGATGGAGATTTGTCTTACAACAAGACAATGATCCAAAACATAAAGCAAAATCTACAATGGAATGGTTCAAAAATAAACATATCCAGGTGTTAGAATGGCCAAGTCAAAGTCCAGACCTGAATCCAATCGAGAATCTGTGGAAAGAACTGTAAACTGCTGTTCACAAATGCTCTCCATCCAACCTCACTGAGCTCGAGCTATTTTGCAAGGAGGAATGTGAAAAAATGTCAGTCTCTTGATGTGCAAAACTGATAGAGACATACCCCAAGCGACTTACAGCTGTAATCGCAGCAAAAGGTGGCGCTACAAAGTATTAACCTAAGGGGGCTGAATAATTTTGCACGCCCAATTTTTCAGTTTTTGATTTGTTAAAAAAGTTTGAATATCCAATAAATGTCGTTTTCCACTTCATGATTGTGTCCCACTTGTTGTTGATTCTTCACAAAAAAATACAGTTTTATATCTTTATGTTTGAAGCCTGAAATGTGGTAAAAGGTTGCAAATTTCAAGGGGGCCGAATACTTTCGCAAGGCACTGTAGTAGTGTGTTGTAGTATATAGTAGTGTGTTGTAGTATATAGCAGTGTTTGTTGTAGTATATAGCAGTGTTTGTAGTAGTATATAGCAGTGTTTGTAGTAGTATATGGTAGTGTATTGTAGTAGTATATGGTAGTGTATTGTAGTATATGGTAGTGTATTGTAGTATATGGTAGTGTATTGTAGTATATAGTAGTGTATTGTAGTATATAGTAGTGTATTGTCGTATATAGTAGTGTGTAGTAGTATATAGTAGTGTGTAGTAGTATATAGTAGTGTGTAGTAGTATATAGTAGTGTGTAGTAGTATATAGTAGTGTATTGTAGTATATAGTTGTGTATTGTAGTATATAGCAGTGTGTAGTAGTATATAGTCGTGTGTAGCAGTGTGAATCAGTGTGTAGTTGTATATCGTAGTGTGTAGCAGTGTGTAATAGTATATAGCAGTGTGTAGTAGTATACACTAGTGTGTTGTAGTATATAGTAGTATATAGTAGTGTGTTGAAGTATATAGTAGTGTGTAGTAATGTGTAGTAGTATATAGTAGTGTGTAGTAGTGTGTTGTAAAATATAGTAGTGTGTAGTAGTGCGTAGTAGTATATAGTAGTGTGTAGTAGTATAGTAGTGTATTGTAGTGTGTAGTAGTATATAGTAGTGTGTTGTAGTAGTAAATAGTAGTGTATTGTAGTATATAGTAGTGTATTGTAGTATATAGCAGTGTGTAGTAGTATATAGTTGTGTGTAGCAGTGTGAATCAGTGTGTAGTAGTATATAGTAGTATATAGTAGTGTGTCGTAGTGTATTGTAGTATATAGTAGTATATAGTAGTGTGTAGCAGTGTGAATCAGTGTGTAGTAGTATATAGTAGTATATCGTAGTGTGTAGCAGTGTGTAGCAGTGTGTAGCAATGTGTAATAGTATATAGCAGTGTGTAGTAGTATACACTAGTGTGTTGTAGTATATAGTAGTATATAGTAGTGTGTTGTAGTATATAGTAGTGTGTAGTAATGTGTAGTAGTATATAGTAGTGTGTAGTAGTGTGTAGTAGAATATAGTAGTGTGTAGTAGTATATAGTAGTGTGTAGTAGTGTGTAGTAGTATATAGTAGTGTGTAGCAGTGTGTAGTAGTGTGTAGTAGTATATAGTAGTGTGTAGTAATATATAGTAGTGTGTAGTAGTGTGTAGTAGTATATAGTAGTGTGTAGTAGTGTGTAGTAGTATATAGTAGTGTGTAGTAGTGTGTAGTAGTATATGGTAGTGTGTAGTAGTATATTGTAGTGTGTATTAGTATATAGTAGTGTGTAGTAGTGTGTATTAGTATATGGTAGTGTGTAGTAGTGTGTAGTAGTATATAGTAGTGTGTATTAGTATATAGTAGTGTGTAGTAGTGTGTAGTAGTATATAGTAGTGTGGCTGTATAGAGACATGCATTTGATCCTTGACCCAGGCCTGTGACTCACACAGAGAAGTAGTGAACTTGCTGCTAGACTCGTCCAGTCATTTCCTATTTAAAAGTGATATTGACTTCCAGGGCACTAGTAGTATTTAGTAGTGTATTGTAGTAGTATATAGTAGTGTATGGTAGTACATGGTAGTGTATTGGCTTCCAGGGCATTAGTAGTATATAGTAGTGTATTGTAGTATATGGTAGTGTATTGTAGTAGTATATAGTAGTGTATGGTAGTGTATTGGCTTCCAGGGCATTAGTAGTATATAGTAGTGTATTGTAGTATATGGTAGTGTATTGTAGTAGTATATAGTAGTGTATTGGCTTCAGGGCATTAGTAGTATATAGTAGTGTATTGTAGTAGTATATAGTAGTGTATTGGCTTCAGGGCATTAGTAGTATATAGTAGTGTATTGTAGTATATGGTAGTGTATTGTAGTATATGGCAGTGTATTGTAGTATATAGTAGTGTATTGTAGTATATGGTAGTGTATTGTAGTATATAGTAGTGTATTGTAGTATATGGTAGTGTATTGTAGTATATAGTAGTGTATTGTAGTATATAGTAGTGTATTGTAGTATATGGTAGTGTATTGTAGTAGTATATAGTAGTGTATTGGCTTCCAGGGCATTAGTAGTATATAGTAGTGTATTGTAGTATATGGTAGTGTATTGGCTTCCAGGGTATTATCACTTTTATACAATGGGTTACCAACATATTCAAATGATGATTGACATATTTTCATTAAAAACTTTATTTTTATTAATTTATTCATACTATTTCATTCTTCCACAAGATATAGTCCCGACACAAATCGAGGGTAGTTACCAAAGTCGGCTGGTCGTACGTTCAATCGGTTTGGTCGCCAGAGACTCGACCCAGTCATTAAGTGTTTTTGTTCTGTATCTATGGACGCGACCCAGTCGTGACCCAAGTATTTTTGTAACTAGCTAATGAGGCGCTATTTCGCCTGGCATTGAAAAATGTGCTCACTCCTCAGGACACTGTTGTTCAGAGGAGCTAGCCAACAACACAGTCAACACCACAACCAACACCACTGTCAACAACACAGCTAACAACACAGCCAACAACACAGCTAACAACACAGCCAACAACATAGTCAACAACACAGCCAACAACACAGCCAACAACACAGCCAACAACACAGCCAACAACATAGTCAACAACACAGTCGAACAACACAGTCGAAAAACACAGTCGAAAAACACAGCTAACAACACAACTAACAACACAGCCAACAACACAGCTAACAACACAGCTAACAACACAGCTAACACTAAATCTAACACAAAAGCTAACACAGCCAACAACACAGCTAACACTACAGCCAACAACACAGCCAACAACACAGCTAACACTACAGCTAACACTACAGCTAACACTACAGCTAACACAGCCAACAACATAGCCAACAACATAGCCAACAACATAGCCAACAACATAGCCAACAACTCAGCTAACAACACAGCCAACACTACAGCTAACAACACAGCCAACACTACAGCTAACAACACAGCCAACAACACAGCTAACAACACAGCCAACAACACAGCTAACACTACAGCTAACACTACAGCTAACACAGCCAACAACACAGCTAACAACTCAGCTAACAACACAGCCAACACTACAGCTAACACAGTTAACAACACAGCCAACACATTCACTTCACACGGGAGCTGAAAGACTGTAAACTAGCTGCACTTGGTTTCCTTTGACCTGGTTTCTATTGACATTTGTTTGTGTATAGATCCATAAAAATTACACTGATTCATGATTTCAACTGGTTGAGAAAAGCTGCCTGTATGTCTCGTCCCGACTCCCGACACGAGCATTACTCTTTATTTTTCTGAAATGTAACCTTTATTTAACTAGGCGAGTCAGTTAAGAACAAATTCTTATTTACAAATGGGACAGTTGGAGATCGAATTTCAATATTAACTTAAAACAATGTAGGAAATGTCAGAGGGACAGACAGCAAAGTTTATACAAATCTCCGCTGTTGAAAACCAAATGCTCGTTTAAAAGAAAGGGGAGATAAAGTCTAAAAGATTTTTACAGTTTTACAAGTTTATAAATTGTCTGGCTGGGCTGATGAGACAGTGGATGCGCAGTGAGATGGAACAAGCATTTAAACCTCATAGCTTTAGCCGGTGGGAACATTTGGAACAGACAGACACTGTCGGGAAAGCAGTTTTACCCAATCAGCATCCAGGATTATTTGATATTATTTAACCTTTATTTACTAGGCATTATACCCACTCGTATAAAATGCTAATATTTCCTCTCTCATTACCCTTGGTTCTGTGAATATCACCCAGAGGTTACATAGTGTACTGCTGTTGACCGGAGCCTATAAGGAATAGGGTACCATTTGAGACTCAGACTGAGTCAACAGTCATTAAACCTTTCAGACTCTGGTCCACTTACCCTCCTATCTCAGCACTGATGTTGGAAATGAGTCAGTCGGAATCTCTCTCTCTCTCTCTCTGCATCTCCCTCGACAGTACTGACTAGGGTCTGGTTAAAATTATGGACTCTCTTGGCACAGAGGAACACCATCCCTGCCTACGTCACTACTCTATACGCTTGAATAAAATACTAAATAGTAGCTAGCAAGATGGAGATCAGAGGTT
This sequence comes from Oncorhynchus masou masou, assembly GCF_036934945.1. Classification (NCBI taxonomy): domain Eukaryota; kingdom Metazoa; phylum Chordata; class Actinopteri; order Salmoniformes; family Salmonidae; genus Oncorhynchus; species Oncorhynchus masou. The sequence continues at coordinate 33,153 of NW_027009440.1, read as the reverse complement.
ATTTTTAATGAGTGCATTTCACAAGTGGCTAGTTTGCAACAACTATCGTTACTTAAACCACTGCAAAGGTTTTGCCTTCAAAACTTGGTTTTGAATGGTGACGTTCCGACATGTCCGCCTCGTGATGTGTTGGGAGAGTTGTCTGTCTGAAGAGGACCCACCCCGCAATAGTGAAGTAGAAAGTGATGCAGTTCCTCTGTGCCAAAAGAGTCCTTTATTGAAACCAGACCCCAGTCTCTGTCTCTGAGCACGGGCAGGCCTCACTCACCCCCTCTCTCTGCCTCTCTCTGCCTCTCTCTCTCTCTCCCTATGCCTCTCTCTCTCCTTGCCCCTCTCTCTGCCTCTTCCCCTTTGCCTCTCTCTCTCCCTCTCTCAGAGCTTCAAAGAGCACATAAATTAGTGTGTACAGATCATGTGGAGTTAAGATTTGGCAGGAGATGAGACTCAACTATAAAGATAGAAAGTAGGAGGGAGAGGAGAGGAGAAGAGAGGAGAAGAGAGGAAAAGAGAGGAGAGTAGAAGAAGGGAGAGGAGAGAAAGGAGAGTAGAAGAAGAGAGAGGAGAGGAGAGTAGAAGAAGGGAGAGGAGAGGCGAGAGCAGTATGGAAACAAAGCCATGGACTCCAACAATGCTAACCACCAGTTAGTTATAACTCTAGCCTGCCATTTCATGTCCAGTTCAGATACGATTCAAAGTCTCCATCTAGCTTCCTCACTTTCATGTTGGAACTGTGTTTCTCAGATAACTATGTTCTGAGTGTTTCCAGTCCTGTGTTAGTGTTCTAAAGGCCACTGGTTCCATGTCAGCATTCTGAATTCAAATGGTTGTGATGGAGAATGTACAGTGGAGCTTATTACCATGTTCAGTCCCAAATGGCACCCTATCCCCTGTATAGTGCACTACTTGTTACAATTGGCCATTTGGCACTATAGCGAATAGGGTGCCATTTGAGATGCAAACATGTGTTAGTGTCAGCATTCCATTCGAGCTCCTTTATTTAGAGTGAGGCCTCCTCTTCTGCAGACTGGAGGAATGACTGAGCCGTCCTCCTCTTCTGCAGACTGGAGGAATGACCGAGCCGTCCTTCTCTTCTGCAGACTGGAGGAATGACTGAGCCATCCTCCTTTTCTGCAGACTGGAGGAATGACTGAGCCGTCCTTCTCTTCTGCAGACTGGAGGAATGACCGAGCCGTCCTCCTCTTTCTGCAGACTTGAGGAATGACCGAGCCGTCCTCCTCTTCTGCAGACTGGAGGAATGACCGAGCCGTCCCTTCTCTTCTGCAGACTGGAGGAATGACCGAGCCGTCCTCCTCTTCTGCAGACTGGAGGAATGACCGAGCCGTCCTCCTCTTCTGCAGACTGGAGGAATGACCGAGCCGTCCTTCTCTTCTGCAGACTGGAGGAATGACCGAGCCGTCCTCCTCTTCTGCAGACTGGAGGAATGACCGAGCCGTCCTTCTCTTCTGCAGACTGGAGGAATGACCGAGTCGTCCTTCTCTTCTGCAGACTGGAGGAATGACCGAGCCGTCCTCCTCTTCTGCAGACTGGAGGAATGACCGAGCCGTCCTCCTCTTCTGCAGACTGGAGGAATGACCGAGCCGTCCTCCTCTTCTGCAGACTGGAGGAATGACCGAGCCGTCCTCCTCTTCTGCAGACTGGAGGAATGACCGAGCGCCGTCCTTCTTTCTGCAGACTGGAGGAATGACCGAGCCGTCCTCCTCTTTACAGTATATAATTGTGTTTTCTATTTTACTCACAGAGGGTTCAAACACTATATAATGTTTTCCACAGTGATATTAGACTTCATACTAGCTGGTGTATTTTGACAGCATCTACAATTACGATCCACACAGCGAAGGTAAGCATAGTAACGCTCACCACACGTTTCTCTACTTTCTCTACTTAGTAGCTTAGCAAACAAGAACCAAATACTTTCAGTCGGCCTAGAGCATGTTCTATGCTGAACCCTGTCTACTTCAATGTGATATAGGAAGACGATCCAAATCTCAGCTATTTCAAATAGACAGACAAACACAATCTAAGCATATTTGATATACGGTTGATTTGATGTTGACTTTTGGTCTAGTTTTTCTGAATGCCTGTATAAAGACCTGGCAATAACACAACTCTATCATGACGGAACTCCAGCGTAATACAACACTATCATGACACAAATCCAACATGTTACAACTCCAACATGACACAACTCCAACTTGATACCCAGGATGGGGGTACAACATCCCAAGTAGGACCGCAAAGGTTACGCACACAGGCACTGAGGTTGTCTCTTCCCCTTACTGTGTGTGTGTTTGTTGTGTATCAACATGATATCAATAGACAAAGTTTGGATGAAGTTAGGACTGAACAAAGGCAATGAAAAAGACTGAAGAACCAAGGACAGAAACACCCAGCTCAGAGACACCCAGCTCAGAGACACACAGCTCAGAGACACCCAGCTCAGAGACACCCAGCTCAGAGACACCCAGCTCAGAGACACCCAGCTCAGAGACACCCAGCTCAGAGACACCCAGCTCAGAGACACCCAGCTCAGAGACACCCAGCTCAGAGACACCCAGCTCAGAGACACCCAGCTCAGAGACACCCAGTTCAGAGACACCCAGCTCAGAGACACCCAGCTCAGAGACACCCAGCTCAGAGACACCCAGCTCAGAGACACCCAGCTCAGAGACACCCAGCTCAGAGACACCCAGCTCAGAGACACCCAGTTCAGAGACACCCAGCTCAGAGACACCCAGCTCAGAGACACCCAGCTCAGAGACACCCAGCTCAGAGACACCCAGCTCAGAGACACCCAGCTCAGAGACACCCAGCTCAGAGAAACCCAGCTCAGAGACACCCAGCTCAGAGACACCCAGCTCAGAGACACCCAGCTCAGAGACACCCAGCTCAGAGACACCCAGCTCAGAGACACCCAGCTCAGAGACACACAGCTCAGAGAAACCCTGCTCAGAGACACCCAGCTCAGAGACACCCAGCTCAGAGACACCCAGCTCAGAGACACCCAGTTCAGAGACACCCAGCTCAGAGACACCCAGCTCAGAGACACCCAGCTCAGAGACACCCAGCTCAGAGACACCCAGCTCAGACACACACCACCATTCAAATGTTTGGGGTCACTTAGAAATGTCCTTGTTTTTGAAAAATATATTTTGGGTCAATTAATATAACATCAAATTGATCAGAAATACAGTGTAGACATTTTTAATGGTAAATCTATATAGGCGTAAAGAGGCCCATTATCGTCAACCGTCACTCATGTGTTCCAATGGCAGGTTGTGTTAGATAATTGTATTTTTTATTTAACTAGGCAAGTTAGTTAAGAACAAATTCTTATTTACAATGATGGCCTACCAGGGAACAGTGGGTTAACTACCTTGTTCAGGGGCAGAACGACAGATGTCAGCTTGGGGATTCAGTTACTGGCCCAACACTCTAACCACTAGGCTACCTGCCACTAATCCAAGTTGATAACTTTAAAAGGCTAATTGATCATTAGAAAACCCTTTTGCATTATGTTAGCACAGCTGAAAACTGTTGTTCTGAGTAAAGAAGCAATAAAACGGTCCTTCTTTAGACTAGTTGAGTATCTGCAGCATCAGCAGTTGTGGGTTCGATTACAGGCTCAAAATGTCCAAAAACAAAGACCTTTCTTCTGAAAGTCTTCCGTCTGTTCTTGTTCTGAGAAAGGAAGGCTTTTCCACACGAGAAATGTCCAAGAAACTGAAGATCTCGTACAACGATGTGTACTACTCCCTTCACAGAACAGCACAAACTGCCTCCTACAACAGGACAATGACCCAAAGCACAGCTCCAAACTATGCAAGAACTATTTAGGGAAGAAGCAGTCAGCTGGTATTCTGTCTAGAATGGAGTGGCCAGCACAGTCACCGGATCTCAACCCTATTGAGCTGTTGTGGGAGCAGCTTGACCGTATGGTAAGTAAGAAGTGACCATCAAGCCAATCCAACTTGTGGGAGGTGCTTCAGGAAGCATGGGGTGAAATCTCTTCAGATTACCTCAACAAATTAACAACTACAACGCCAAAGGTCTGCAAGGCTCTAATTGCTGCAAAATGGACGATTCCTTTGATGAAAGCAAAGTTTGAAGGCCACAATTATTATTTAAATTAAAAATCATTATTTATAACCTTGTCAATGTCTTGACTATATTTCCTATTCATTTTGCAACTAATTTAAAGTATGTTTTCATGACCCCAAGATTTTGAACGGTAATGTAGCTCAGAGAACCATGGTCAGCATTCGGATTACAGATCAACAGACTCAATACTTATCTATTCTCAAGTGTAAAAAGTTGCACCACTACTTTGGATGAAGCACATTTTTTAAAACAGGCAACTTTTTTTTCAACATTTTAGAAATACTTATAAGAATACATAGGCATTTCTTTATAGTATTGGTTAGTGTAAAATGTGTATCTAACATATACATGTTTTAAATAATTTAAATTGAATCTATAAACACTTTGGCTTTGATGAAAGTTATTATAAAGTTTTTCAATTATAATAAACAACAACAATGTATTTGGAATCTCTTTTTTCAATAAAGTTTCAATCTTTCTTGTACCTTTAGTTGAGTTTAAACGGATCAATACTAGCTGTTAGCTGTTTATTGGAGCCATTTGAACATTACTGAAACATCAATAATAGTGGATCGGCTGGAGTTTGAAACATGAGTTATTCTCGCAATCAATCAAATTAAATCTAGAGACATATCTAAACATTTAACATAAGAAATCTCCTGCAGTAGTTGTAGTAGAAAATACTGAAACTAGTATTGAGTCCTAGATAGGCTACAGAACGAAACCTTTTCCATGGTTACACTCAACGGAGTCATACCAATTCCTATTCTGTGTCTAAATTTATAACTTTCGCGAACATAGTTTTAAAAGTGAAAACAACTTACCTTCAATATCTTCAAAAGTTAAAAAGGCATTTTCGGGTGTTCGCGGTCCATGGCTTCGACTATGTCGAGTTTTACTTTCCGAACTGCAGATAGTCGACTCCGGGACAAATTGAGCTGTGAAACGGTGCCAGCGGTGTTTCAGACAGGATCCCATTGGAGGAGCGGGGCGTCAGTAAGAAGGAGGCCGACACGGTGTTTCCTGCAGGGGGGATTAGGGGGGCAGGTCCCGGTGCTGTGTCCGTGTGTAGGCATTGGAGGAGCGGAGCAGTCAGTAAGGAGGAGGCCGAAACGGTGTTTCCTGCAGGGGATATTAGGGGGGCAGGTCACGGTGCTGTGTCCGTGTGTGGGCATTGGAGCAGCGGGGCAGTCAACATTGGTTAGATGTTTTATAAATCCTTTGTAGGTATAGGTAGATAGGTAGGTAGATCCTACAGTAAACCTGTTGTAAGTATATAGGCCTAATAACAGTACATTATCGAACAGAATTGAATAGAAAAACATTTTAACGCTAATTTTTAACTACTAATGCACACATTCTGGAACCATAGTGCCTTCGGAAAGTAGTCAGACCCTTTGATTTTTCCCCACATTTTGTTAGGTTACAGCCTTCTTCTAAAATGTATTAAATCGTTTTTCCCCCTCATCAATCTACACACAATGCCCTATAATGACGAAGCAAAAACATATTTTTTAATAATATTTGGTAATTTATAAAAAATACAAAACTGAAATATCACATTTACATAAGTATTCAGACCCTTTACTAAGTACTTTGTTGAAGCACCTTTGGCAGGGATTACAGCCCCAAGTCTTCCTGGGTATGATGCTACAAGCTTGGCCCACCTGTATTTGGGGAGTTTCTCCCATTCTTCTCTGCAGATCCTCTCAAGCTCTGTCAGGTTGGATGGGGAGCGTCGCTGCACAGCTATTTTCAGGTTTCTCCAGAGATGTTCGATTCGGTTCAAGTCCTGGTTCTGGCTAGACCACTCAAGGACATTCAGAGACTTGTACCGAAGCCACTCCTGCATTGTCTTGACTGTGTGGTTAGGGTTGTTGTCTGTCACGCCCTGATCTGTTTCACCTGTCTTTGTGATTGTTTCCACCCACCTCCAGGTGTCACCTGCTTTCCCCAGTAGTCCCTGGGTATTTATTCCTGTGTTCCCTGTTTGTCTGTGGCCAGTTCGTCTTGTTTTGTCAAGTCAACCAGCGTGTTATTCCGTGCTCCTGCTTTATCCTTTTCTCTGTTTTTGCTAGTCCTCCCAGTTTTGACCCCTGCCTGCCTTGACTCTGAACTCGCCTGCCTGACCATACTGCCTGCCCTGACCTCGAGCTTGCCTGCCACTCTGTACCTCCGGGACTCTGATCTTGGTATGATCTTTTGCCTGTCCACGACCATTCTCTTGCCTAGATCTTGGATTATAATAATTATCAGAGACTTGAACCATCGGCCTCCTGTGTCTGCATCTGGGTCTCGCCCTGTGACGCCCAAGTTGTCCTGTTGGAAGGTGAACCTTCGCCCCAGTCTGAGGTCCTGAGTGCTCTGGAGCATGTTTACATCAAGGATCTCTCTGTAGTTTGCTCTGTTCATCTTTGCCTCAATTCTGACTAGTCTCCCAGTCCCTTCCCCTGAAAAAGTCCCTCGGCATGATCCACCACCATGCTTCACCGTAGGGATGGTGCCACGTTTCCTCCAGATGTGAAGTTCAATCTTGTTTTCATCAGACCAGAGAATCTTGTTTCTCATGGTCTGAGAGTCTAGGTGCCTTTTGGCAAATTCCAAGTGGGCTGTCGTGTGCCTTTTACTGAGGAGTGGCTTTCGTCTAGCCACTGTACCATAAAGGCCTGATTGGTGGAATGATGCAGAGATGGTTGTCCTTCTGGAAGTTTCTCCCACCTCCACAGAAGAACTCTAGTACTCTGCCAGATATGACCATCGAGTTCTTGGTCACCTCCTGACCAAGGCCATTCCCCCCGATTGCTCAGCTTGGCCGGGCGGTCAGCTCTAGGAAGAGTCTTGATGGTTCCAATCATTTTCCATTTAAGAATATTGGAGGCCACTGTGTTCTTGAGGACCTTCAATGCTGCAGAAATGTTTTTGTACCCTTCCCCCAGATCTGTGCTTCGACACAATCCTGTCTCGGAGCTCTTCTGACAATTCCTTCGACCAGACCTTCTTTGCGCTGATATGCAACTGGAAAGGCAGGTGTGTGCCTTTTCAAATCATGTCCAATCAATTGAATTTAACACCGATGGACTCCAATCAAGTTGTAGAAACATCTCAAGGATGATCAATGGAAACAGGATGCACCTGAGATCAATTTCGAGTCTAATAGCAAAGAGTCTGAATACTTATGTAAATAAGGTGTTGCTGACATTATGGGGTATTGCACAAAACATAAAAAAGACATGAATTTTAGAATAAGGCTGTAATGTAACAAGCTACTGAAAAAGTCAAGGGTCCGAATACTTTCCAAAGGCACTGTATACCTCAGAAAAACAGGCCACATACTGTAAAACTAGTAGGATTATAGATATAGATTCAGTAGAACAGACCACATACTGTAAAACTAGTAGGATTAAAGATTCAGTAGAACAGACCACATACTGTAAAACCAGTAGGATTATAGATATAGATTCAGTAGAACAGACCACATACTGTAAAACTAGTAGGATTAAAGATTCAGTAGAACAGACCACATACTGTAAAACCAGTAGGATTATAGATACAGATACAGCAGAACAGACCACATACTGTAAAACTAGTAGAATTATAGATTCAGTAGAACAGACCACACACTGTAAAACTAGTAGAATTATAGATTCAGTAGAACAGACCACATACTGTAAAACCAGTAGGATTATAGATACAGATACAGTAGAACAGACCACATACTGTAAAACCAGTAGGATTATAGATACAGATACAGTAGAACAGACCACATACTGTAAAACTAGTAGAATTATAGATTCAGTAGAACAGACCACATACTGTAAAACTAGTAGGATTATAGATACAGATACAGTACAACAGACCACATACTGTAAAACCAGTAGGATTACAGATACAGATACAGTAGAACAGACCACATACCCGTAAAACTAGTAGAATTATAGATTAATAGAACAGACCACATACTGTAAAACTAGTAGGATTATAGATACAGATACAGTACAACAGACCACATACTGTAAAACCAGTAGGATTATAGATACAGATACAGTACAACAGACCACATACTGTAAAACCAGTAGGATTATAGATACAGATACAGTACAACAGACCACATACTGTAAAACCAGTAGGATTATAGATACAGATACAGTACAACAGACCACATACTGTAAAACCAGTAGGATTATAGATACAGATACAGTACAACAGACCACATACTGTAAAACCAGTAGAATTATAGATTCAGTAGAACAGACCACACACTGTAAAACTAGTAGAATTATAGATTCAGTAGAACAGACCACATACTGTAAAACCAGTAGAATTATAGATTCAGTAGAACAGACCACATACTGTAAAACTAGTAGAATTATAGATTCAGTAGAACAGACCACATACTGTAAAACTAGTAGAATTATAGATTCAGTAGAACAGACCACATACTGTAAAACCAGTAGGATTATAGATACAGTAGAACAGACCACATACTGTAAAACCAATAGGATTATAGATATAGATACAGTAGAACAGATCACATACTGTAAAACCAGTAGGATTATAGATACAGTAGAACAGACCACATACTGTAAAACCAATAGGATTATAGATATAGATACAGTAGAACAGATCACATACTGTAAAACCAGTAGGATTATAGATACAGTAGAACAGACCACATACTGTAAAACCAGTAGAATTATAGATTCAGTAGAACAGACCACATACTGTAAAACCAGTAGGATTATAGATACAGATACAGTAGAACAGACCACATACTGTAAAACTAGTAGAATTATAGATTCAGTAGAACAGACCACATACTGTAAAACTAGTAGGATTATAGATACAGATACAGTACAACAGACCACATACTGTAAAACCAGTAGGATTACAGATACAGATACAGTAGAACAGACCACATACCCGTAAAACTAGTAGAATTATAGATTAATAGAACAGACCACATACTGTAAAACTAGTAGGATTATAGATACAGATACAGTACAACAGACCACATACTGTAAAACCAGTAGGATTATAGATACAGATACAGTACAACAGACCACATACTGTAAAACCAGTAGGATTATAGATACAGATACAGTACAACAGACCACATACTGTAAAACCAGTAGGATTATAGATACAGATACAGTACAACAGACCACATACTGTAAAACCAGTAGGATTATAGATACAGATACAGTACAACAGACCACATACTGTAAAACCAGTAGAATTATAGATTCAGTAGAACAGACCACACACTGTAAAACTAGTAGAATTATAGATTCAGTAGAACAGACCACATACTGTAAAACCAGTAGAATTATAGATTCAGTAGAACAGACCACATACTGTAAAACTAGTAGAATTATAGATTCAGTAGAACAGACCACATACTGTAAAACTAGTAGAATTATAGATTCAGTAGAACAGACCACATACTGTAAAACCAGTAGGATTATAGATACAGTAGAACAGACCACATACTGTAAAACCAATAGGATTATAGATATAGATACAGTAGAACAGATCACATACTGTAAAACCAGTAGGATTATAGATACAGTAGAACAGACCACATACTGTAAAACCAATAGGATTATAGATATAGATACAGTAGAACAGATCACATACTGTAAAACCAGTAGGATTATAGATACAGTAGAACAGACCACATACTGTAAAACCAGTAGAATTATAGATTCAGTAGAACAGACCACATACTGTAAAACCAGTAGGATTATAGATACCGTGGAACAGACCACATACTGTAAAACCAGTAGGATTATAGATACAGATACAGTAGAACAGACCACATACTGTAAAACCAGTAGGATTATAGATACAGATACAGTAGAACAGACCACATACTGTAAAACCAATAGGATTATAGATACAGTAGAACAGACCACATACTGTAAAACCAGTAGGATTATAGATACAGATACAGTAGAACAGACCACATACTGTAAAACCAGTAGGATTATAGATACCGTGGAACAGACCACATACTGTAAAACCAATAGGATTATAGATATAGATACAGTAGAACAGATCACATACTGTAAAACCAGTAGGATTATAGATACAGTAGAACAGACCACATACTGTAAAACCAATAGGATTATAGATATAGATACAGTAGAACAGACCACATACTGTAAAACTAGTAGAATTATAGATACAGTAGAACAGACCACATACTGTAAAACCAGTAGGATTATAGATACAGTAGAACAGACCACATACTGTAAAACCAGTAGGATTATAGATACAGTAGAACAGACCACATACTGTAAAACCAGTAGAATTATAGATACAGTAGAACAGACCACATACTGTAAAACCAGTAGGAGTATAGATACAGTAGAACAACCTTGGTTCTCTAAGGAACTATCAGAAGTCATTCTGATGCGAAAACCAGACCTGGGCCAGAACGTAGAAAAACTGACTCTCATAATGTTTGGCAATTTTTCAGACATCTGAGAAACCAATGTCTCAATTAAAGCTAAATCAATGTAGTTTTTTATCTGACTCTGCAGGTGATTCATCTCAATATGGAAAACAGTAAATTGAACTGTGGAAATTCCTCTCCTTTCCAGCCTAAGCATGTTCTGTAAGATGTTGGTATCATTTCTGAGAAGAAAGTGTCAGGACCCAGTTACGAACTCAGGTCTCCTGTGTGAGAACCAGTCACTTAGCAAACTGAGCCACTAATAGTCGGCAGAACAGAGAAGAGGAGGCAGATACAGCAATACTTGAGATGGTGTTTTAATAAAGAAAAAAAAGGAAAGATCTTCAGGCAAAAATATAAATCCACAACATCAAAAGTAATTCCAAGAGAAAAGGTAAATCCACAAGGTGGTAGGTACAGCAGGGGAAAAGCCTCAAAAGATAATCAAAAATAAATAAACGAGAACAAAAACAGAATACCACAAGAGAGTCCAACTGGAGTAACAAATGTTCACAGCATCGCTGGGGCTGGGTACTAACATTCAAACACAGAGCAAATAACTGATGAAAACTAAGGGTTTAAATACATTCAAGGGAAATGAGGCACAGGTGCAAATAATAACTGGAGACAAGGGAAAACAAAAGGGTCAAAAAGCACAATGGGGGCATCTAGTGGCCAAACCCGGAACAATCCTGGCCAAATCCTGGCAAAAAGGAGATAAGTGATGCTTTTAATCAGCAGTTTATGGCTTTTTATTTGAAATACATGGTGGTATAATTGATTCTGGTCAGTCAGTCGACTGATCCTCCTTCTAGCAAACTCTAGTTGGCTTGATGGAAAATCTGTCAACTACTAGTGAATTTTGGTTTTCATGTGAACAATGTTGTACTTGGTCTACAAGCATTTCACGACACTCACATTAATATCTGCAAACGATGTGTATGTGACAAATAGAAACGTGATTTGATGTTAGAAATCCACTTGTTAGCTTTGCTTGATCCTTTCTTACTACAGCGTGGTGCTACCCTGATTCAAGAATCATTCACACATATTTTAAGGCTGACAATTATCTCTGGTGCCATCCCTAGGGTCTGGAGAAGACCCATGTACTCCCTCTGGTGCATCCCTAGAGTCCGGAGAAGACCCATGTACTCCCTCTGGTGCCATCCCTATGGTCTGGAGATGACCCATGTACTCGCTCTGGTGCCATCCCCAGGGTCTGGATAAGACCCATGTACTCCATCTGGTGCCATCCCTAGGGTCTGGAGAAGACCCATGTACTCCCTCTGGTGCCATCCCTAGGGTCTGGAGAAGACCCATGTTCTCCCTCTGATGCCATCCCTAGGGTCTGGAGAAGACCCATGTACTCCATCTGGTGCCATCCCTAGGGTCTGGAGAAGACCCATGTACTCCCTCTGGTGCCATCCCTAGGGTCTGGAGAAGACCCATATACTCCCTCTGGTGCCATTGGGTTTGGGACCTCTATGGGATGGGGACCTATATGGGATGGGACCTCTATGCTGAGGGATGGGGACCTCTATGCTGAGGCTTGGGATGGGACCTCTACAGTGAGGATTGGGATGGGACCTCTACAGTGAGGATTGGGATGGAACCTCTATGCTGAGGATTGGGATGGAACCTCTATGCTGAGGATTGGGATGAGACCTCTACAGTGAGGATTGGGATGGGACATCTATGCTGAGGGATGGGACCTCTATGCTGAGGCTTGGGATGGGACCTCTACAGTGAGGATTGGGATGAGACATCTAAGCTGAGGAGTGGGATGGGACCTCTATGCTGAGGGATGGGATGGGACTTCTATGCTGAGGGATAGGGACCTCTATGGGATGGGGACCTCTATGGAATGGGGACCTCTATGGGATGGGGACCTATATGGGATGGGACCTCTATGCTGAGGGATGGGGACCTCTATGCTGAGGATAGGGATGGGACCTATATGGGATGGGACCTCTATGCTGAGGGATGGGGACCTCTATGTTGAGGATTGGGATGGGACCTCTATGTTGAGGATTGGGATGGAACCTCTATCTTTAGGATTGGGATGGGACCTCTATGCTGAGGGATGGGAGGGGACCTCTATGCTGAGGGATGGGATGGGACATCTATGTTGAGGCTTGGGATGGGACCTCTATAATTGAGGATTGGATGGGACCTCTATGTTGAGGTTTGTGATGGGACCTCTATGCTGAGGGATGGGATTGGACCTCTATGTTGAGGATTGGGATGGGGACCTCTATGTTGAGGATTGGGATGGGACCTCTATGTTGAGGTTTGGGATGGAACCTCTATGTTGAGGATTGGGATGGGACCTCTATGCTGAGGGATGGGGACCTCTATGTTGAGGATTGGGATGGGACATCTATGGGATGGGGACCTCTATGTTGAGGGATGGGGACCTCTATGTTGAGGATTGGGATGGGACATCTATGGGATGGGGACCTCTATGGGATGGGGAACTCTATGGGATGGGGACCTCTATGGGATGGGGACCTCTATGGGATGGGGACCTCTATGCTGAGGATTGGGATGGGGACCTCTATGCTGAGGATTGGGATGGGACCTCTATGGGATGGGACCTCTATGGGATGGGGACCTCTATGGGATGGGGACCTCTATGGGATGGGGACCTCTATGGGATGGGGACCTCTATGCTGAGGCTTGGGATGGGACCTCTATGCTGAGTATTGGGATGGGACCTCTATGCTGAGGATTGGGATGGGGACCTTTATGGGATGGGGACCTCTATGGGATGGGGACCTCTATGAGATGGGGACCTCTATGGGATGGGGATCTCTATGCTGAGGCTTGGGATGGGACCTCTATGCTGAGGGATGGGATGGGACCTCTATGCTGAAGGATGGTGACCTCAATGTTGAGGATTGGGATGTGACCTCTATGTTGAGGATTGGGATGGGACCTCTATGGGATGGGACCTCTATGCTGACGGATGGGATGGGACCTCTATGGGATGGGGAACTCTATGCTGAGGATTGGGATGGGACCTCTATGATGAGTATTGGGATGGGGACCTCTATGGGATGGGGACCTCTATGGGATGGGGACCTCTATGGGATGGGGAACTCTATGGGATGGGGAACTCTATGGGATGGTGACCTCTATGGGATGGGGACCTCTAAGCTGAGTATTGGGATGGGACCTCTATGTTGAGGATTGGGATGGGGACCTCTATGGGATGGGGACCTCTATGGGATGGGGAACTCTATGGGATGGTGACCTCTATGCTGAGGAATGGGATGGGACCTCTATGCTGAGGATTGTGATGGGACCTCTATGGGATGGTGACCTCTATGGGATGGGACCTCTATGGGATGGGACCTCTATGGGATGGGGACCTCTATGCTGAGGCAGGGATGGGACCTCTATGCTGAGGATTGGGATGGGGACCTCTATGGGATGGGACCTCTATGGGATGGGGACCTCTATGCTGAGGATTGGGATGGGACCTCTATGTTGAGGGTTGGGATGGGACCTCTATGCCGAGCATTGGGATGGGACCTCTATGGGATGGGACCTCTACAGTGAGTATTGGGATGGGACCTCTATGTTCAGGATTGGGATGGGACCTCTATGGGATGGGGACCTCTATGGGATGGGGACCTCTATGGGATGGGGAACTCTATGGGATGGGGACCTCTATGGGATGGGGACCTCTATGGGATGGGGACCTCTATGCTGAGGATTGGGATGGGACCTCTATGATGAGTTTTGGGATGGGGACCTCTATGGGATGGGACCTCTATGGGATGGGGACCTCTATGGGATGGGGAACTCTATGGGATGGTGACCTCTATGGGATGGGGACCTCTAAGCTGAGGATTGGGATGGGACCTCTATGTTGAGGATTGGGATGGGGACCTCTATGGGATGGGGACCTCTATGGGATGGGGAACTCTGGGATGGGACCTCTATGGGATGGGTACCTCTATGCTGAGGATTGGGATGGGACCTCTATGCTGAGGATTGGGATGGGACCTCTATGCTGAGGATTGGGATGGGGACCTCTATGTTGAGGATTGGGATGGGACCTCTATGGGATGGGACCTCTATGCTGACGGATGGGATGGGACCTCTATGGGATGGGGAACTCTATGCTGAGGATTGGGATGGGACCTCTATGATGAGTATTGGGATGGGGACCTCTATGGGATGGGGACCTCTATGGGATGGGGAACTCTATGGGATGGGGACCTCTATGGGATGGGGAACTCTATGGGATGGTGACCTCTATGGGATGGGGACCTCTAAGCTGAGTATTGGGATGGGACCTCTATGTTGAGGATTGGGATGGGGACCTCTATGGGATGGGGACCTCTATGGGATGGGGAGCTCTATGGGATGGGGACCTCTATGGGATGGGACCTCTATGCTGAGGATTGGGATGGGACCTCTATGCTGAGGATTGGGATGGGACCTCTATGCTGAGGATTGGGATGGGACCTCTATGCTGAGGAGGGGGGATGGGACCTCTATGCTGAGGGATGGGATGGGACCTCTATGCTGAGGGATGGGATGGGACCTCTATGCTGAGGAATGGGATGGGACCTCTATGCTGAGGATTGGGATGGGACCTCTATGGGATGGGGACCTCTATGGGATGGGACCTCTATGCTGAGGATTGGGATGGGACCTCTATGCTGAGGATTGGGATGGGACCTCTATGCTGAGGATTGGGATGGGACCTCTATGCTGAGGAGGGGGATGGGACCTCTATGCTGAGGGATGGGATGGGACCTCTATGCTGAGGGATGGGATGGGACCTCTATGCTGAGGGATGGGATGGGACCTCTATGGGATGGGGACCTCTATGGGATGGGGAACTCTATGGGATGGGGACCTCTATGGGATGGGGACCTCTATGCTGAGGATTTGGATGGGGAACTCTATGGGATGGGATCTCTATGCTGAGGATTTGGATGGTGACCTATATGCTGAGGCTTGGGATGGGACCTCTATGCTGAGGGATGGGATGGGACCTCTATGCTGAAGGATGGTGACCTCAATGTTGAGGATTGGGATGTGACCTCTATGTTGAGGATTGGGATGGGACCTCTATGGGATGGGACCTCTATGCTGACGGATGGGATGGGACCTCCTATGGGATGGGGAACTCTATGCTGAGGATTGGGATGGGACCTCTATGATGAGTATTGGGATGGGGACCTCTATGGGATGGGGACCTCTATGGGATGGGGACCTCTATGGGATGGGGAACTCTATGGGATGGGGACCTCTATGGGATGGGGAACTCTATGGGATGGTGACCTCTATGGGATGGGGAACTCTATGTTGAGGATTGGGATGGGGACCTCTATGCTGAGGATTGGGATGGGGACCTCTATGTTGAGGATTGGGATGGGGACCTCTATGTTGAGGATTGGGATGGGGACCTCTATGTTGAGGGATTGGGATGGGACCTCTATGGGATGGGGAACTCTATGGGATGGGTACCTCTATGCTGAGGAATGGGATGGGACCTCTATGCTGAGGATTGTGATGGGACCTCTATGGGATGGTGACCTCTATGGGATGGGACCTCTATGGGATGGGGACCTCTATGGGATGGGGACCTCTATGCTGAGGCAGGGATGGGACCTCTATGCTGAGTATTGGGATGGGGACCTCTATGGGATGGGGACCTCTATGGGATGGGGACCTCTATGCTGAGGCAGGGATGGGACCTCTATGTTCAGGATTGGGATGGGACCTCTATGGGATGGGGACCTCTATGGGATGGGGATCTCTATGGGATGGGGACCTCTATGGGATGGGGACCTCTATGGGATGGGGACCTCTATGGGATGGGGACCGCTATGCTGAGGGGTTGGGATGGGACCTCTATGCCGAGCATTGGGATGGGACCTCTACAGTGAGGATTGGGATGGGACCTCTATGTTGAGGATTGGGATGGGGACCTCTATGGGATGGGGACCTCTATGAGATGGGGACCTCTATGGGATGGGGACCTCTATGCTGAGGATTGGGATGGGGACCTCTATGGGATGGGGACCTCTATGGGATGGGACCTCTATGGGATGGTGACCTCTATGGGATGGGGACCTCTATGCTGAGGATTGGGATGGGACCTCTATGTTGAGGATTGGGATGGGGACCTCTATGTTGAGGATTGGGATGGGACCTCTATGTTGAGGATTGGGATGGGGACCTCTATGGGATGGGGACCTCTATGGGATGGGGACCTCTATGGGATGGGGACCTCTAAGCTGAGGATTGGGATGGGACCTCTATGTTGAGGATTGGGATGGGGACCTCTATGGGATGGCGACCTCTAAGCTGAGGATTGGGATGGGACCTCTATGTTGAGGATTGGGATGGGGACCTCTATGGGATGGCGACCTCTATGGGATGGGGAACTCTATGGGATGGGTACCTCTATGCTGAGGATTGGGATGGGACCTCTATGGGATGGGGAACTCTATGGGATGGGTACCTCTATGTTGAGGGTTGGGATGGGACCTCTATGCCGAGCATTGGGATGGGACCTCTACAGTGAGTATTGGGATGGGACCTCTATGTTCAGGATTGGGATGGGACCTCTATGGGATGGGGACCTCTATGGGATGGGGAACTCTATGGGATGGGGACCTCTATGGGATGGGATCTCTATGCTGAGGATTGGGATGGGACCTCTATGATGAGTTTTGGGATGGGGACCTCTATGGGATGGGACCTCTATGGGATGGGGACCTCTATGGGATGGGGAACTCTATGGGATGGGGACCTCTATGGGATGGGGACCTCTATGCTGAGGATTGGGATGGGACCTCTATGCTGAGGGATTGGGATGGGGACCTCTATGGGATGGGGACCTCTATGGGATGGGGAACTCTATGGGATGGTGACCTCTATGGGATGGGGACCTCTAAGCTGAGGATTGGGATGGGACCTCTATGTTGAGGATTGGGATGGGGACCTCTATGGGATGGGGACCTCTATGGGATGGGGAACTCTATGGGATGGGTACCTCTATGCTGAGGATTGGGATGGGACCTCTATGCTGAGTATTGGGATGGGACCTCTATGCTGAGGATTTGGATGGGGACCTTTATGGGATGGGGATCTCTATGCTGAGGATTTGGATGGTGACCTATATGCTGAGGCTTGGGATGGGACCTCTATGCTGAGGGATGGGATGGGACCTCTATGCTGAAGGATGGTGACCTCAATGTTGAGGATTGGGATGTGACCTCTATGTTGAGGATTGGGATGGGACCTCTATGGGATGGGACCTCTATGCTGACGGATGGGATGGGACCTCTATGGGATGGGGAACTCTATGCTGAGGATTGGGATGGGACCTCTATGATGAGTATTGGGATGGGGACCTCTATGGGATGGGGACCTCTATGGGATGGGGACCTCTATGGGATGGGGAACTCTATGGGATGGGGACCTCTATGGGATGGGGAAATCTATGGGATGGTGACCTCTATGGGATGGGGACCTCTAAGCTGAGTATTGGGATGGGACCTCTATGATGAGGATTGGGATGGGGACCTCTATGGGATGGGGACCTCTATGGGATGGGGAACTCTATGGGATGGGTACCTCTATGGGATGGGGACCTCTATGCTGAGGCTGGGATGGGACCTCTATGCTGAGGATTGGGATGGGACCTCTATGGGATGGTGACCTCTATGGGATGGGGACCTCTATGGGATGGGGACCTCTATGGGATGGGGACCTCTATGGGATGGGGACCTCTATGCTGAGGATTGGGATGGGACCTCTATGTTGAGGATTGGGATGGGACCTCTATGCCGAGCATTGGGATGGGACCTCTACAGTGAGTATTGGGATGGGACCTCTATGTTCAGGATTGGGATGGGACCTCTATGGGATGGGGACCTCTATGGGATGGGGACCTCTATGGGATGGGGACCTCTATGGGATGGGGACCTCTATGCTGAGGATTGGATGGGACCTCTATGTTGAGGGTTGGGATGGACCTCTATGGGATGGGGAACTCTATGGGATGGGGACCTCTATGGGATGGGGACCTCTATGCTGAGGATTGGGATGGGATCTCTATGCTGAGGATTGGGATGGGACCTCTATGCTGAGGATTGGGATGGGATCTCTATGCTGAGGATTGGGATGGGATCTCTATGCTGAGGATTGGGATGGGATCTCTATGCTGAGGATTGGGATGGGACCTCTATGCTGAGGATTGGGATGGGATCTCTATGCTGAGGATTGGGATGGGGACCTCTATGCTGAGGATTGGGATGGGACCTCTATGCTGAGGATTGGGATGGGACCTCTATGCTGAGGATTGGGATGGGACCTCTATGCTGAGGATTGGGATGGGGACCTCTATGGGATGGGGACCTCTATGCTGAGGATTGGGATGGGACCTCTATGCTGAGGATTGGGATGGGGACCTCTATGGGATGGGGACCTCTAAGCTGAGGATTGGGATGGGACCTCTATGTTGAGGATTGGGATGGGGACCTCTATGGGATGGGGAACTCTATGGGATGGGTACCTCTATGCTGAGGAATGGGATGGGACCTCTATGCTGAGGATTGGGATGGGACCTCTATGGGATGGTGACCTCTATGGGATGGGGACCTCTATGGGATGGGACCTCTATGGGATGGGGACCTCTATGCTGAGGATTGGGATGGGACCTCTATGTTGAGGGTTGGGATGGGACCTCTATGCCGAGCATTGGGATGGGACCTCTACAGTGAGGATTGGGATGGGACCTCTATGGGATGGGGATCTCTATGCTGAGGATTGGGATGGGACCTCTATGATGAGTTTTGGGATGGGGACCTCTATGGGATGGGACCTCTATGGGATGGGGACCTCTATGGGATGGGGAACTCTAAGGGATGGGGACCTCTATGCTGAGGATTGGGATGGGACCTCTATAATGAGGATTGGGATGGGGACCTCTATGGGATGGGGACCTCTATGGAATGGGGAACTCTATGGGATGGGTACCTCTATGCTGGAGGATTGGGATGGGACCTCTATTGTGAGGATTGGGATGGGACCTCTATGGGATGGGGACCTCTATGGGATGGGGACCTCTATGGGATGGGACCTCTATGGGATGGGGACCTCTATGCTGAGGATTGCGATGGGACCTCTATGCTGAGGATTGTGATGGGGACCTCTATGGGATGGGGACCTCTATGGGATGGGGACCTCTATGGGATGGGGACCTCTATGGGATGGGGACCTCTATGGGGATGGGGACCGCTATGCTGAGGGTTGGGATGGGGACCTCTATGTTGGAGGGTTGGGATGGGACCTCTATGCCGAGCATTGGGATGGGACCTCTACAGTGAGGATTGGGATGGGACCTCTATGTTCAGGATTGGGATGGGACCTCTATGGGATGGGGACCTCTATGCTGAGGATTGGGATGGGACCTCTATGATGAGTATTGGGATGGGGACCTCTATGGGATGGGACCTCTATGGGATGGGGACCTCTATGGGATGGGGAACTCTATGGGATGGGGACCTCTATGGGATGGGTAACTCTATGGGATGGGGACCTCTATGGGATAGGGACCTCTATGCTGAGGATTGGGATGGGACCTCCATGCTGGGGATTGGGATGTGGACCTCTATGGGATGGGACCTCTATGATGAGGATTGGGATGGGACCTCTATGCTGAAGATTGGGTTTGGGACCTCTATGGGATGGGGACCGATATGGGATGGGACCTCTATGCTGAGGGATGGGGACCTCTATGCTGAGGAGGGAGGATGGGACCTCTATGTTGAGGCTTGGGATGGGGACCTCTTTGGGATGGGGACCTCTATGCTGAGGATTGGGATGGGGACCTCTATGGGATGGGGACCTCTATGATGAGGATTGGGATGGGACCTCTATGCTGAGTATTGGGATGGGTACCTCTATGGGATGGGGACCTCTATGTTGAGGTTTGGGATGTGGACCTCTATGCTGAGGGATGTGGATCTCTATTTTGAGTATTGGGACTGGTACCTCCTATGGGATGGGATCTCTATTTTGAGGTTTAGGATGTGGACCTCTATGCTGAGGGATGTGGACATCTATTTTGAGTATTGGGATGGTACCTCTATGGGATGGGGACCTCTATTTTGAGGTTTAGGATGGGGACCTCTATGTTGAGGGATGGGGACCTATATGTTGAGGGGGGGGATTGGACCTCTATGCTGAGGATGGGATGGGACCACTATGGGATGGGGACCTCTATCGGATGAGGACCTCTATGCTGAGGATTGGGATGGGACCTCTATGCTGAGGGATGGGGGACCTATATGTTGAGGAGGGGGATGGGACCTCTATGTTGAGGATTGGGATGGGACCTGTATGCTGAGGGATGGGGACCTATATGTTGAGAGGGGGATGGGACCTCTATGTTGAGGATTGGGATGGGACCTGTATGCTGAGGGATGGGGACCTCTATGCTGAGGATTGGGATGGGGACCTCTATGGGATGGGGACCTCTATGGGATGGGGACCTCTATGGGATGGGGACCTCTATGCTGAGGGATGGGGACCTCTATGTTGAGGAGGATGGGACCTCTATGTTGAGGATTGGGATGGGGACCTCTATGCTGAGGATTGGGATGGGGACCTCTATGCTGAGGATTGGGATGGGACCTGTATGTTGAGGATTGGGATGGGGACCTCTGTGCTGAGGATTGGGATGGGGACCTCTATGGGATGGGACCTCTATGCTGAGGATTGGGATGGGGACCTCTATGCTGAGGATTGGGATGGGACCTCTATGGATGGACCTCTATGGGATGGGGACCTCTATGGGATGGGGACCTCTATGCTGAGGATTGGGATGGGGGACCTCTATGCTGAGGATTGGGATGGGACCTCTATGGGATGGGGACCTCTATGGGACGGGGACTCTATGGGATGGGGAACTCTATGGGATGGGGACCTCTATGGGATGGGACCTCTATGGGATGGGACCTCCTATGGGATGGGAACTCTATGGGATGGGGACCTCTATGCTGAGGATTGGGATGGGACCTCTATGGGTTGGGGACCTCTATGCTGAGGATTGGGATGGGACCTCTATGGGTTGGGGACCTCTATGGGATGTGGACATCTATGCTGAGGATTGGGATAGAGACCTCTATGCTGAGGATTGGGATGGGACCTCTATGCTGAGTATTGGGATGGGGACCTCTATGGGATGGGGACCTCTATGGGATGGGACCTCTATGCTGAGGATTGGGATGGGACCTCTATGCTGAGGATTGGGATGGGGACCTCTATGGGATGGGACCTCTAAGGGATGGGGAACTCTATGCTGAGGGATGGGATGGGGACCTCTATGGGATGGGACCTCTATGCTGAGGGATGGGGACCTCTATGTTGAGGAGGGGGGATGGGACCTGTGTTGAGGATTGGGATGGGACCTCTATGTTGAGGATTGGGATGGGGACATCTATGCTGAGGATTGGGGATGGGACCTGTCATGTTGAGGGATTGGGATGGGGGACTCTATGGATGGGACCTCTATGCTGAGGGATGGGGACCTCTATGTTGAGGGGAGGGGGATGGGACCTCTATGCTGAGGAGGGGGGATGGGACCTCTATGTTGAGGATTGGGATGGGGACCTCTATGCTGAGGATTGGGATGGGACCTCTATGTTGAGGATTGGGATGGGGACCTCTAGGGATGGGACCTCTATGCTGAGGGATGGGGACCTCTATGTTGAGGGAGGGGGATGGGACCTCTATGTTGAGGATTGGGATGGGGACCTCTATGGGATGGGACCTCTATGCTGAGGGATGGACCTCTATGTTGAGGAGGGGGGATGGACCTGTATGCTGAGGATTGGGATGGGGACCTCTATGGGATGGGACCTCTATGCTGAGGACTGGGATGGGGACCTCTATGGGATGGGGACCTCTATGGGATGGGGAACTCTATGGGATGGGGACCTCTATGGGATGGGACCTCTATGGGATGGGGACCTCTATGCTGAGGATTGGGATGGGACCTCTATGGGATGGGGACCTCTATGGGATGGGGAACTCTATGGGATGGGGACCTCTATGGGATGGGGACCTCTATGGGATGTGGACCTCTATGCTGAGGATTGGGATGGGACCTCTATGGGATGGGGACCTCTATGCTGAGGATTGGGATGGGAACTCTATGGGATGGGGGACCTCTATGGGATGGGGACCTCTATGGGATGGGGACCTCTATGGGATGGGGACCTCTATGGGATGGGGACCTCTATGGGATGGGGACCTCTATGGGATGGGGAACTCTATGGGATGGGGACCTCTATGGGATGGGGACCTCTATGCTGAGGATTGGGATGGGACACTATGCTGGGAGGATTGGGATGGGGACCTCTATGGGATGGGGACCTCTATGGGATGGGGACCTCTATGGGATGGGGACCTCTATGGATGGGGAACTCTATGGGATGGGGACCTCTATGGGATGGGGACCTCTATGCTGAGGATTGGGATGGGACCTCTATGCTGAGGATTGGGATGGGACCTCTATGCTGAGGATTGGGATGGGACCTCTATGCTGAGGATTGGGATGGGACCTCTTATGCTGAGGATTGGGATGGGACCTCTATGCTGAGGATTGGGATGGGACCTCTATGCTGAGGATTGGGATGGGACCTCTATGCTGAGGATTGGGATGGGACCTCTATGCTGAGGATTGGGATGGGACCTCTATGGGATGGGGACCTCTATGGATGGGGAACTCTATGGGATGGGACCTCTATGCTGAGTATTGGGATGGGACCTCTATGCTGAGGATTTGGATGGGGACCTTTATGGGATGGGGATCTCTATGCTGAGGATTTGGATGGGACCTCTATGCTGAGGGATGGGATGGGACCTCTATGCTGAAGGATGGTGACCTCAATGTTGAGGATTGGGATGTGACCTCTATGTTGAGGATTGGGATGGGACCTCTATGGGATGGGACCTCTATGCTGACGGATGGGATGGGACCTCTATGGATGGGGAACTCTATGCTGAGGATTGGGATGGGACCTCTATGATGAGTATTGGGATGGGGACCTCTATGGGATGGGGACCTCTATGGGATGGGGAACTCTATGGATGGGGACCTCTATGGGATGGGGAACTCCCTGGGATGGTGACCTCTATGGGATGGGGACCTCTAAGCTGAGTATTGGGATGGGACCTCTATGTTGAGGATTGGGATGGGGACCTCTATGGGATGGGGACCTCTATGCTGAGGATTGGGATGGGAACTCTATGGGATGGGACCTCTATGGGATGGGGACCTCTATGGGATGGGGACCTCTATGGGATGGGGACCTCTATGGATGGGGACCTCTATGGGATGGGGACCTCTATGGGATGGGGAACCTATGGGATGGGGACCTCTATGGGATGGGGACCTCTATGCTGAGGATTGGGATGGGACCTCTATGCTGAGGATTGGGATGGGGACCTCTATGGATGGGGACCTCTATGGGATGGGGACCTCTATGGGATGGGGACCTCTGGATGTGGGAACTCCTTATGGATGGGGACCTCTATGGGATGGGGACCTCTATGCTGAGGATTGGGATGGGACCTCTATGCTGAGGATTGGGATGGGACCACTCTATGCTGGGAGGATTGGGATGGGACCTCTATGCTGAGGATTGGGATGGGACCTCTATGCTGAGGATTGGGATGGGACCTCTGTGCTGAGGATTGGGATGGGACCTCTATGCTGAGGACTGGGATGGGACCTCTATGCTGAGGATTTGGATGGGACCTCTATGCTGAGGATTGGGATGGGACCTCTATGCTGAGGATTGGGATGGGACCTCTATGCTGAGGATTGGGATGTGGACCTCTATGCTGAGGATGGGACCTCTATGCTGAGGGGATTGGGATGGGACCTCTCTATGGGATGGGGACCTCTATGGGATGGGGAACTCTATGGGATGGGTACCTCTATGCTGAGTATTGGGATGGGACCTCTATGCTGAGGATTTGGATGGGGACCTTTATGGGATGGGGGATCTCTATGCTGAGGATTTGGATGGTTACCTATATGCTGAGGCTTGGGATGGGACCTCTATGCTGAGGGATGGGATGGGACCTCTATGCTGAAGGATGGTGACCTCAATGTTGAGGATTGGGATGTGACCTCTATGTTGAGGATTGGGATGGACCTCTATGGGATGGGACCTCTATGCTGACGGATGGATGTGGACCTCTATGGGATGGGGAACTCTATGCTGAGGATTGGGATGGGACCTCTATGATGAGTATTGGGATGGGGACCTCTATGGGATGGGGACCTCTATGGGATGGGGAACTCTATGGGATGGGGACCTCTATGGGATGGGGAACTCTATGGGATGGTGACCTCTATGGGATGGGGACCTCTAAGCTGAGTATTGGGATGGGACCTCTATGTTGAGGATTGGGATAAAACCTCTATGGGATGGGGACCTCTATGGGGATGGGGAACTCTATGCTGAGGAATGGGATGGGACCTCTATGTTGAGGATTGGGATGGGACCTGTATGCTGAGGATTGGGATGGGACCTCTATGGGATGGGGACCTCTATGAAGAGGATTGGGTGGACCTCTATGGGATGGGGACCTCTATGCTGAGGATTGGGATGGGACCTCTATGCTGAGGATTGGGATGGGACCTCTATGAAGAGGATTGGGGTGGGACCTCTATGGGATGGGGACCTCTATGCTGAGGATTGGGATGGGACCTCTATGCTGAGGATTGGGATGGGACCTCTATGTTGAGGATGAGATGTGTCCTCTATGCTGAGGGATGGGGACCTCTATGTTGAGGGTTGGGATAGGGACCTCTATGTTGAGGATTGGGATGGGACCTCTATGCTGAGGATTGGGATGGGACCTCTATGTTGAGGATTGGGATGGGACCTCTATGCTGAGGATTGGGATGGGACCTCTATGTTGAGGAGGGGGGATGGGACCTCTATGCTGAGGATTGGGATGGGACCTCTATGCTGAGGATTGGGATGGGACCTCTACAGTGAGGATTGGGATGGGACCTCTATGCTGAGGGATGGGATGTGTCCTCTGTGCTGAGGGATGGGGACCTCTATGTTGAGGGCTGGGATAGGGACCTCCTATGGATGGGGACCTATATGGGATGGGACCTCTATGCTGAGGATTGGGATGGGACCTCTATGCTGGGGATTGGGATGGGGACCTCTATGGGATGTGGATCTCTATGCTGAAGATTGGGTTTGGGACCTCTATGGGATGGGAACCGATATGGGATGGGATCTCTATGCTGAGGGATGGGGACCTCTATGCTGAGGAGGGAGGATGGGACCTCTATGCTGAGGAGGGAGGATGGGATCTCTATGTTGAGGCTTGGGATGGGGACCTCTATGCTGAGGGATTAGGATGGGGACCTATATGGGATGGGGACCTCTATGATGAGGATTGGGATGGGACCTCTATGCTGAGTATTGGGATGGTACCTCTATGGGATGGGGACCTCTATTTTGAGGTTTAGGATGGGGACCTCTATGTTGAGGGATGGGGACCTATATGTTGAGGATTGGGATGGGACCTCTATGCTGAGGATTGGGATGGGGACCTCTATGCTGAGGATTGGGATGGGACCTCTATGTTGAGGATTGGGATGGGACCTCTATGCTGAGGGATGGGGATGGGACCTCTATGTTGAGGATTGGGATGGGACCTCTATGTTGAGGATTGGGATGGGACCTCTATGCTGAGGGATGGGGACCTATATGTTGAGGAGGGGGATGGGACCTCTATGCTGAGGGATTGGGATGGGGGACCTCTATGCTGAGGATTGGGATGGGGACCTCTATGCTGAGGAGGGGGGATGGGACCTCTATGTTGAGTTGGGATGGGACCTCTATCGGATGGGGACATCTATGCTGAGGATTGGGATGGGACCTCTATGCTGAGGGATGGGACCTCTATGCTGAGGAGGGGATGGGACCTCTATGTTGAGGATTGGGATGGGACCTCTATGGGATGGGGACCTCTATGGGATGGGGACCCCTATGCTGAGGATTTGGATGGGACCTCTATGCTGAGTATTGGGATGGGTACCTCTATGGGATGGGGACCTCTATGTTGAGGTTTTGGGATGTGGACCTCTATGCTGAGGGATGTGGATCTCTATTTTGAGTATTGGGATGGTACCTCTATGGGATGGGGACCTCTATTTTGAGGTTTAGGATGGGGACCTCTATGTTGAGGGATGGGGACCTATATGTTGAGGAGGGGGATGGGACCTCTACGCTGAGGGATGGGATGGGACCACTATGGGATGGGGACCTCTATCGGATGGGGACCTCTATGCTGAGGATTGGGATGGGACCTCTATGCTGAGGGATGGGGACCTATATGTTGAGGAGGGGGATGGGACCTCTATGTTGAGGATTGGGAGGGGACCTCTATGCTGAGGGATGGGGACCTATATGTTGAGGAGGGGGATGGGACCTCTATGTTGAGGATTGGGAGGGGACCTCTATGCTGAGGGATGGGGACCTATATGTTGAGGAGGGGATGGGACCTCTATGCTGAGGATTGGGATGGGACCTCTATGCTGAGGAGGGGGATGGGGACCTCTATGTTGAGGATTGGGATGGGACCTCTATGGGATGGGGAACTCTATGGGATAGGGACCTCTATCGGATGGGGACATCTATGCTGAGGATTGGGATGGGACCTCTATGCTGAGGGATGGGACCTCTATGTTGAGGATTGGGATGGGACCTCTATGGGATGGGGACCTCTATGGGATGGGGACCCCTATGCTGAGGATTTGGATGGGACCTCTATGCTGAGGATTAGGATGGGGACCTATATGGGATGGGGACCTCTATGATGAGGATTGGGATGGGACCTCTATGCTGAGTATTGGGATGGGTACCTCTATGGGATGGGGACCTCTATGTTGAGGTTTGGGATGTGGACCTCTATGCTGAGGGATGTGGATCTCTATTTTGAGTATTGGGATAGTACCTCTATGGGATGGGGACCTCTATTTTGAGGTTTAGGATGGGGACCTCTATGTTGAGGGATGGGGACCTATATGTTGAGGAGGGGGATGGGACCTCTACGCTGAGGGATGGGATGGGACCACTATGGGATGGGGACCTCTATCGGATGGGGACCTCTATGCTGAGGATTGGGATGGGACCTCTATGCTGAGGGATGGGGACCTATATGTTGAGGAGGGGGATGGGACCTCTATGTTGAGGATTGGGAGGGGACCTCTATGCTGAGGGATGGGGACCTATATGTTGAGGAGGGGGATGGGACCTCTATGTTGAGGATTGGGAGGGGACCTCTATGCTGAGGGATGGGGACCTATATGTTGAGGAGGGGGATGGGACCTCTATGCTGAGGATTGGGATGGGACCTCTATGTTGAGGATTGGGATGGGACCTCCATGGGATGGGGACCTCTATGGGATGGGGACCTCTATGGGATGGGACCTCTATGGGATGGGACCTCTATGGGATGGGGACCTCTATGGGATGGGACCTCTATGGGATGGGGACCTCTATGCTGAGGATTGGGATGGGACCTCTATGTTGAGGATTGGGATGGGACCTCTATGTTGAGGATTGGGATGGGACCTCTATGGGATGGGGACCTCTATGTTGAGGATTGGGATGGGACCTCTATGGGATGGGGACCTCTATGTTGAGGATTGGGATGGGACCTCTATGTTGAGGATTGGGATGGGACCTCTATGGGATGGGACCTCTATGTTGAGGACTGGGATGGGACCTCTATGGGATGGGGACCTCTATGTTGAGGATTGGGATGGGGACCTCTATGGGATGGGGACCTCTATGTTGAGGATTGGGATGGGACCTCTATGTTGAGGATTGGGATGGGACCTCTATGTTGAGGATTGGGATGGGACCTCTATGGGATGGGGACCTCTATGGGATGGGGACCCCTATGCTGAGGATTTGGATGGGACCTCTATGCTGAGGATTGGGATGGGGACCTCTATGGGATGGGGACCTCTATGCTGAGGATTTGGATGGGACCTCTATGGGATGGGACCTCTATGGGATTGGGGACCTATATGGGATGGGACCTCTATGCTGAGGATGGGGACCTCTATGTTGAGCATTGGGATGGGACCTCTATGTTAAGGATTGGGATGGAACCTCTATGTTGAGGTTTGGGATGGACCCCTCTATATTGAGGATTGGGATAGGGACCACACGCTGAGGGATGGGATGGGGACCTCATGTTGAGGATTGGGATGGGGACCTCTATGTTGAGGAATGGGATGATCTCTATGCTGAGGGATGGGGACCTCTATGTTGAGGAGGGGGGATGGGACCTCTATGTTGAGGCTTGGGATGGGGACCTCTATGCTGAGGATTGGGATGGGGACCTCTATGCTGAGGATTGGGATGGGACCTCTATGCTGAGGGATAGGGACCTCTATGTTGAGCAGGGGGGATGGGACCTCTATGTTGAGGCTTGGGATGGGGACCTCTATGGGATGGGGACCTCTATGGAGTGATGGGGACCTCTATGTTGAGGTTTGGGATGGGACCTCTATGGGATGGGGACTCTATGCTGAGAATTGGGATGGGAACTCTATGGGATGGGGACTCTATGCTGAGGATTGGGATGGGACCTCTATGGGATGGGGACCTCTATGTGATGGAGACCTCTATGCTGAGGATTGGGGATGGGACCTCTATGGGATGGGGACCTCTATGCTGAGGATTGGGATGGGACCTCTATGGGTTGGGGACTCCTATGGGATGGGGACATCTATGCTGAGGATTGGGATAGAGACCTTATGCTGAGGATTGGGATGGACCTCTATGCTGAGTATTGGGATGGGGACCTCTATGGATGGGGACCTCTATGCTGAGGATTGGGATGGGGACCTCTATGGGATGGGGACCTCTATGGGATGGGACCTCTATGCTGAGTATTGGGATGGGGACCTCTATGGGATGGGGACCTCTATGCTGAGGATTGGGATGGGACCTCTATGCTGAGGATTGGGATGGTGACCTCTATGCTGAGGATTGGGATGGGGACCTCTATGGGATGGGACCTCTATGGGATGGGACCTCATGGGATGGGACCTCTATGGATGGGACCTCTATGCTGAGGATTGGGATGGGACCTCTATGCTGAGGATTGGGATGGGGACCTCTATGGGATGGGACCTCTATGCTGAGGATTGGGATGGGGACCTCTATGGGATGGGGAACTCTAGGACGGGGACCTCTATGGGATGGGGAACTCTATGGGATGGGGACCTCTATGGGATGGTGACCTCTATGGGATGGGGACCTCTATGGGATGGGGATCTCTATGGGATGGGGACCTCTATGGGATGGGGACCTCTATGGGATGGGGAACTCTATGGGATGGGGACCTCTATGGGATGGGGAACTCTATGGGATGGGGACCTCTATGGGATGGTGACCTCTATGGGATGGGGACCTCTATGGATGGGGATCTCTATGGATGGGGATCTCTATGGGATGGGGACCTCTATGGGATGGGGACCTCTATGGGATGGGACCTCTATGTTGAGGGATGGGGACCACTATGGTGAGGAGGGGGATGGGACCTCTATGTTGAGGATTGGGGGTGGGACCTCTATGGGATGGGGACCTCTATGCTGAGGATGTGGATGGGACCTCTATGCTGAGGATTGGGATGGGACCTCTATGTTGAGGATTGGGATGGGACCTCTATGCTGAGGGCTTGTGATGGGACCTCTACAGTGAGGATTGGGATGGGACCTCTATGCTGAGGGATGGGATGGGTCCTATGCTGAGGGATGGGGACCTCTATGCTGAGGATTGGGATAGACCTCTATGCTGAGGGATAGGGACCTCTATGTTGAGGAGGAGGGATGGGACCTCTATGCTGGGGATTGGGATGGGGACCTCTATGGGATGTGGACCTCTATGCTGAAGATTGGGTTTGGGACCTCTATGGGATGGGGACCTATTTGGGATGGGACCTCTATGCTGAGGGATGGGGACCTCTATGCTGAGGAGGGAGGGATGGGACCTCTATGTTGAGGCTTGGGATGGGACCTCTTTGCTATGGGGACCTATATGCTGAGGATTGGGATGGGGACCTATATGCTGAGTATTGGGATGGGACCTCTATGCTGAGTATTGGGATGGGTACCTCTATGGGATGGGACCTCTATGCTGAGGCTTGGGATGGGACCTCTATGCTGAGTATTGGGATGGGTACCTCTATGGGATGGGGACCTCTATGTTGAGGTTTGGGATGGGGACCTCTATGCTGAGGATTGGGATGGGACCTCTATGCTGAGGATTGGGATGGGACCTCTATGCTGAGGATTGGGATGGGACCTCTATGCTGAGGATTGGGATGGGACCTCTATGCTGGGAGGAGGGGATGTGACCTCTATGGGATGGGACTCTGCTATGATTGGGATGGGACCTCTATGTTGAGGATTGGGATGGGACCTCTATGCTGAGTATTGAGATGGAACCTCTATGCTGAGTATTGGGATGGGGGCCTTTATGCTGAGGTTTGCGATGGGGACTCTCTATGCTGAGGATTGGGATGGGGACCTCTATGCTGAGGGATGAGATGGGTCCTCTCTCATGCTGAGGCATGGGGACACTCTATGTTGAGGGTTGGGATATTATTGACCTCTATGGGATGGGGAACCTATATGGGATGGGACCTCTATGCTGAGGGATGGGGACCTCTATGCTGAGGATTGGGATGGGACCTCTATGCTGAGGGATAGGGACCTATGCTTTCGGGATGCAGGACCTCTATGCTGAGGCTTGGGATGGGGACCTCTCTTTGGGATGGGGACCATATATGCACGAGGATTGGGATGGGGACCTATAAGGGATGGGGACCTCTATGATGAAAGGGATTGGGATGGGACCTCTATGCTGAGTATTGGGATGGGTACCTCTATGGGATGGGGACCTCTATGCTGAGGGTTTGGGATGGGGACCCCTATGCTGAGGGATGGGATGGGACCTCTATGCTGAGGGATGGGGACCTATATGTTGAGGAGGGGGGATGGGACCCCTATGTTGAGGCTTGGAGTTGGGGACTTCTATGGGATGGGGAACTCCTATGGAATGGGGACCCTCTATGCTGAGGATTGGGATGGGACCTCTGTGGGATAGGGACCTCTATGTTGAGGATTGGGATGTGGGACCTCTATGCTGAGGAGTTGGGATGGGACCTCTATGGGATGGGGACCTCCTATGGGATGGGGACCCTTTTGCTGATGATTTGGATGGGACCTCTATGGGATGGGGACCTCTATGCTGAGGATTTGGATGGGACCTCTATGGGACAGGACCTCTATGGGATGGGGACCTCTATGCTGAGGAATGGGATGGGACCTCTATGCTGGAAGGATGGGGACCTCTATGTTGAGCATTGGGATAGGACCCCCATGTTAAGGATTGGGATGGAACCTCTATGTTGATGTTTGTGATGGGAACTCTATGTTGAGGATTGGGATTTGGACCTCTATGTTGAGGAATGGGATGCAGTGACCTCTATGCTGAGGATTGGGATGGGGACCTCTATGTTGAGGAGGGGGGATGGGGACACTCTATGTTGAGGAGGGGGGATGGGGACCTCTATGCTGAGGAGGGGGATGGGGACCTCTTATGCTGAGGATTGGGATGGGGACCTCTATACTGAGGGATAAGGGACCTCTATGTTGAGGAGGGGAGATGGGGACCTCTATGTTGGAGGAGGGGGGATCGGGACACTCCCTATGAGTTGAGGATTGGGATGGGGACCTCTATACTGAGGGATAGGGGACCTCTATGCTGAGGAGGGGGGAAGGGGACACTCTGTGTTGAGGAGGGGGGGAAGGGGACCTCTATGCTGAGGGGATGGGGACACTCTATGCTGAGGAGGGGGATGGGGACCTCTATGTTGAGGAGGGGGAAGGGGACCTCTATGTTGAGGGCAGGAGGGGATGGGGACCTCTATGTTGAGGGGAGGGGGGACAGGGGGAACTCTATGTTGAGGGAGGGGGAAGGGGACCTCTATGTTGAGGAGGGGGAAGGGGACCTCTATGCTGAGGGATGGGGACCCCTATGCTGAGGAGGAGGGGATGGGGACCTCTATGTTGAGGAGAGGGGGAAGGGGACCTCTATGGGTGAGGAGGGGGGATAGCGGACCTCTATGTTGAGAGGGGATGGGGACCTCTATGTTGAGGGGAGGTGGGGATGGGCACCTCTATGTTTGAGGAGGGGGATGAGGGACCTCTATATGTTGAGGAGGGGGGAAGGGGGACCTCTATGCTGAGGGATGGGACCTCTATGCTGAGGGATGGGACTCCTCTGCTGTTGAGGAGGGGGGATAAGGACCCCATATGTTGAGCCGGGATGGGACCTCTATGCTGAGGGATGGGACCTCTATGCTGGGAGGGATGGGACCCTCTATGTTGAGGAGGGGGATAGGGACCTCTATGTTGAGGAGGGGGATGGGGACCTCCTATGTTGGAGGGAGGGGGGAAGGGGACCTCTATGCTG
>NW_027009439.1:0-45691 GCF_036934945.1 Oncorhynchus masou masou | reverse complement strand
CCTCCTAAAACACACCTCCATCTCCATTAAATACATCACACCTGCCCAGACCCACTAGAACACAGCCCCATCTCCACTGACTACATCACACCTGCCCAGATCTCCTAAAACACACCTCCATGTCCATTAACTACATCACACCTGCCCAGACCCACTTGAACACCCCCTCATCTCCTTTAACTACATCACACCTGCCCAGACCCTCAAGAACACACCTCCATCTCCATTAACTACATCACACATGCCCAACCCCACTAGAACACACTTCCATCTCCAATAACTACATCACACCTGCCCAGACCTACTAGAACACACCTCCATCTCCATTAACTTCATTACACTTGCCCAGACCCACTAGAACACACCTCCATCTCCATTAACTTCATCACACCTGCCCAGACCCACTAGAACACACCTCCATCTCCATTAACTACATCTGTCATGTCTTGTTATGTCTGTTCCTGTCCTTTCTCTTCACTCTGTCTCTCTCTGCTGGTCTTTTTAGGTTACCTTCTCTGTCTCTCATTTTTCAGCTGTTCTACATCTCTCCTAACTAGCTCATTCACTCTTTCCCACCTGTTCTCTCTTCCCCCTCTGATTAGGTCTCTATTTCTCTCTCTGTTCCTGCTACTTTCAGTGTCTGATTCTTGTTTGTGTTTTTGATGCCAGAAGCAAGCTGTCGTCTCGTTTGCTTCCACCTTGTCCTATCCTGTCGGAGTCTGCCTGGCAGGTGCATCCTGCACAATACTACGTTCTTTTGTTCCATTGTCAACGTTGGAAGAGGATTTATGCCATTCCTGTCATGTCTTGTTATGTCTGTTCCTGTCCTTTCTCTTCACTCTGTCTCTCTCTGCTGGTCTTTTTAGGTTACCTTCTCTGTCTCTCATTCTTCAGCTGTTCTACATCTCCCCTAACTAGCTCATTCACTCTTTCCCACCTGTTATCTCTTCCCCCTCTGATTAGGTCTCTATTTCTCTCTCTGTTCCTGCTACTTTCAGTGTCTGATTCTTGTTTGTGTTTTTGATGCCAGAAGCAAGCTGTCGTCCCGTTTGCTTCCACCTTGTCCTATCCTGTCGGAGTCTGCCTGGCAGGTGCATCCTGCATTATACTAACGTTCTTTTTGTTCCATTGACTACGTTGGAAGAGGATTTATGCCATTCCTGTTTTTCATTAAAGAACTCTGTTTTCTGTTAAAACCGCTTTTGGGTCTTCACTCAAGTGCATAACAGAAGAATCAGACCAAGAATGGACCCAGCGGCTCTGGACCCTTTTCACTCCGCCGTCGAGATCCAGGGAGCGATGCTAGGCAGACACGAGGAGGAATTGTCTGCTGCTCGACATGCCGTTGAGACCCTGGCCGTCCAAGTCTCCGACCTCACAAGACAGGTTCACCAACTCCACCTCGATCCACCGCCCACTTCCAGGGTTTCCGAGTCTCCGGAGCCCAGGATCAACAACCCGCCGTGTTACTCTGGGGAGCCCACTGAGTGCCGCTCATTCCTCACTCAGTGTGATGTGGTGTTCTCTCTCCAGCCCAACACTTACTCCAGGAGCGCAGCCCGCATCGCCTACGTCATTTCTCTCCTTACCGGACGGGCGCGTGAGTGGGGCACGGCAATCTGGGAGGCGAGGGCTGAGTGTATTAACCAGTATCAGGACTTTAAGGAGGAGATGATACGGGTTTTTGACCGTTCTGTTTTTGGCGAGGAGGCTTCCAGGGCCCTGTCTTCCCTATGTCAGGGGAATCGATCCATAACGGATTATTCTATTGAGTTTCGCACTCTCGCTGCCTCTAGTGACTGGAACGAGCCGGCTTTGCTCGCTCGTTTTCTGGAGGGTCTCCTCGTCGAGGTTAAGGATGAGATCCTCTCCCGGGAGGTTCCTTCCAGTCTGGACTCCTTAATTGCTCTCGCTATTCGCATAGAGCGACGGTTTGATCTTCGTCGCCGAGCTCGTGGAAAGGAGCTCGCGTTCTCCGTTGCTCCCCTCTCCACATCACTGCCACCTGCCGCATCACTGCCACCCTCCTCCGCCGGCTCGGATGCTGAGCCTATGCAGCTGGGGGTATCCGCATCTCGGCCAAGGAGAAGGAACGGAGAATCACCAATCGCCTCTGTCTCTACTGCGGCTCCGCTGGTCATTTTGTCACCTCATGTCCAGTAAAAGCCAGAGCTCATCAGTAAGAGGAGGGCTACTGGTGAGCGCAACTACTCAGGCCTCTCCTTCTGGATCACGCACTACCTTTCCGGTCCATCTCCGCTGGCCCGGTTCATCTGCTTCCTGCAGTGCCTTGATAGACTCTGGGGCGGAGGGCTGTTTTATGGACGAGACCTGGGCTCGGGAACATGACATTCCTCTCAGACAGTTAGGGGAGCCCACGGCCTTGTTCGCTTTAGATGGTAGTTCTCTCCCAAGATTCAGCGTGAGACGCTGCCTTTAACCCTCACTGTCTCTGGTAATCATAGCGAAACCATTTCTTTTTTAATTTTTCGTTCACCTTTTACACCTGTTGTTTTGGGTCATCCCTGGCTAGTGCGCCATAACCCTTCTATTAATTGGTCTAGTAATACTATCCTATCCTGGAATGTTTCTTGTCATGTGACCTGTTTAATGTCTGCTATCCCTCCTGTTTCCTCTGTCTCTTCTTCACAGGAGGAGCCTGGCGATTTGACAGGGGTGCCGGAGGAGTATCACGATCTGCGCACGGTGTTCAGTCGTTCCAAGGCCACTTCTCTCCCTCCACACCGGTCGTATGACTGTAGTATTGATCTCCTTCCGGGAACTACTCCCCCCGGGGTAGATTATACTCTCTGTCGGCTCCCGAACGTAAGGCTCTCGAGGATTATTTGTCGGTTTCGCTCGACGCCGGTACCATAGTCTCCTCCTCCTCTCCCGCCGGAGCGGGGTTTTTTTTTGTTCAGAAGAAGGACGGGTCCCTGCGCCCATGCGTGGATTATCGAGGGCTGAATGACATAACAGTTAAGAATCGTTATCCGCTTCCTCTTATGTCTTCAGCCTTCGAGATCCTGCAGGGAGCCAGGTTTTTCACCAAATTGGACCTTCGTAACGCCTACCATCTCGTGCGCATCAGGGAGGGGGACGAGTGGAAGACGGCGTTTAACACTCCGTTAGGGCACTTTGAATACCGGGTTCTTCCTTTCGGCCTCGTTAACGCTCCAGCTGTCTTTCAGGCACTAGTTAACGACGTCCTGAGAGACATGCTGAACATTTTTGTTTTCGTTTACATGGACGATATCCTGATTTTTTCACCGTCTCTCCCGATTCATGTTCAGCACGTGCGACGCGTCCTCCAGCGCCTTTTGGAGAACTGTCTTTATGTGAAGGCTGAGAAGTGCACTTTTCATGCCGCCTCTGTCCCTTTTCTCGGTTCCGTTATTTCCGCTGAGGGCATTAAGATGGATCCCGCTAAGGTCCAGGCTGTCATTGATTGGCCCGTTCCTAAGTCACGCGTCGAGCTGCAGCGCTTTCTGGGCTTCGCTAATTTCTATCGTCGTTTCATCCGTAATTTCGGTCAGGTGGCAGCTCCCCTCACAGCCCTTACTTCTGTTAAGACGTGCTTTAAGTGGTCCGTTTCCGCCCAGGGAGCTTTTGATCTTCTTAAGAATCGTTTTACATCCGCACCTATTCTTGTTACACCTGACATCTCTAGTCAGTTTGTTGTTGAGGTTGACGCGTCAGAGGTGGGCGTGGGAGCCATTCTTTCTCAGCGCTCTCTCTCTGACGGCAAGGTCCATCCTTGCGCGTTTTTCTCTCATCGCTTATCGCCGTCAGAACGTAACTATGATGTTGGTAATCGCGAACTGCTCGCCATCCACTTAGCCCTAGGCGAATGGCGACAGTGGTTGGAGGGGGCCGTTCCTTTTGTCGTTTGGACTGACCATAGGAACCTTGAGTACATCCGTTCAGCCAAACGACTTAATGCGCGTCAGGCTCGTTGGGCTCTGTTTTTCGCTCGTTTCGAGTTTGTTATTTCTTATCGTCCGGGCTCAAAAAACACCAAGCCTGATGCTTTATCTCGTCTCTTCAGTTCTTCTGAGGTCTCCACCGACCCCGAGGGGATTCTCCCTGAGGGGCGTGTTGTCGGGTTGACTGTCTGGGGAATTGAGAGGCAGGTAAAGCAAGCACTCGCTCACACTCCGTCGCCGCGAGCTTGTCCTAGGAACCTTCTGTTCGTTCCCGTTCCTACTCGTCCGGCCGTTCTTCAGTGGGCCCACTCTGCCAAGTTAGCCGGCCACCCCGGCGTTCGGGTACGCTCGCTTCCATTCGCCAGCGTTTCTGGTGGCCCACTCGGGAACGTGACGCGCGTCGATTTGTCGCCGCTTGTTCGGTCTGCGCGCAGACTAAATCTGGGAACTCTCCTCCTGCCGGCCGTCTCAGACCGCTTCCCATTCCCTCTCGACCGTGGTCTCACATCGCTTTAGATTTTATCACCGGACTGCCTTCATCAGCGGGGAAGACAGTTATTCTTACGGTTGTCGATAGATTCTCTAAGGCGGCTCATTTCATTCCTCTCGATAAGCTCCCTTCTGCTAAGGAGACGGCTCAGATCATTATCGAGAATGTTTTCCGAATTCATGGCCTTCCGTCTGACGTCGTTTCCGACAGAGGCCCGCAGTTCACGTCTCAATTTTGGAGGGAGTTTTGCCGTTTGATTGGGGCTTCCGTCAGTCTCTCGTCCGGCTTTCATCCCCAGTCTAACGGTCAAGCCGAACGGGCCAATCAGACTGTTGGTCGCATTTTACGCAGTCTTTCTTTTCGTAACCCTGCGTCTTGGTCAGAACAGCTCCCTGGGCAGAGTACGCCCACAACTCGCTTCCCTCGTCTGCTACCGGTCTATCCCCTTTTCAGAGTAGCCTCGGGTACCAGCCTCCGCTGTTCTCATCTCAGCTCGCCGAGTCCTGCGTCCCCTCCGCTCAGGCTTTTGTCCAGCGTTGCGAGCGCACCTGGAAGGGGGTCAGGTCGGCACTTTGCCGTAACAGGGCGCAGACTGTGAGGGCCGCTAATAAGCGTAGGACCAAGAGTCCTAGATATTGTTGCGGTCAGAGAGTATGGCTCTCCACTCAGAACCTTCCCTTAAGACAGCTTCTCGCAAGTTGGCCCCGCGGTTCATTGGTCCGTTCCGTATTTCTCAGGTCATTAATCCTGTCGCAGTGCGACTTCTTCTCCCGCACTATCTTCGTCGCGTTCACCCGGTCTTCCATGTCTCCTGTGTTAAGCCCGTTCTTCGCGCCCCGCTCGTCCCTCCCCCCCCATCCTTGTCGAGGGCGCACCCATCTACAGGGTTCGTAAGATTTTGGACATGCGCCCTCGGGGCCGTGGTCATCAGTACCTAGTGGATTGGGAGGGTACGGTCCTGAGGAGAGGAGTTGGGTTCCCTCTCGGGACGTGCTGGACCGTTCGCTGATCGATGATTTCCTCCGTTGCCGCCAGGTTTCCTCCTCGAGTGCGCCAGGAGGCGCTCGGTGAGTGGGGGGGGGGGTACTGTCATGTCTTGTTATGTCTGTTCCTGTCCTTTCTCTTCACTCTGTCTCTCTCTGCTGGTCTTTTAGGTTACCTTCTCTGTCTCTCATTCTTCAGCTGTTCTACATCTCCCCTAACTAGCTCATTCACTCTTTCCCACCTGTTATCTCTTCCCCCTCTGATTAGGTCTCTATTTCTCTCTCTGTTCCTGCTACTTTCAGTGTCTGATTCTTGTTTGTGTTTTTGATGCCAGAAGCAAGCTGTCGTCCCGTTTGCTTCCACCTTGTCCTATCCTGTCGGAGTCTGCCTGGCAGGTGCATCCTGCATTATACTAACGTTCTTTTTGTTCCATTGACTACGTTGGAAGAGGATTTATGCCATTCCTGTTTTTCATTAAAGAACTCTGTTTTCTGTTAAAACCGCTTTTGGGTCTTCACTCAAGTGCATAACAATTCCTGTTTTTCATTAAAGAACTCTGTTTTCTGTTAAAACCGCTTTTGGGTCTTCACTCAAGTACATAACAGAAGAATCAGACCAAGAATGGACCCAGCGGCTCCGGACCCTTTTCACTCCGCCGTCGAGATCCAGGGAGCGATGCTAGGCAGACACGAGGAGGAATTGTCTGCTGCTCGACATGCCGTTGAGACCCTGGCCGTCCAAGTCTCCGACCTCACAAGACAGGTTCACCAACTCCACCTCGTTCCACCGCCCACTTCCAGGGTTTCCGAGTCTCCGGAGCCCAGGATCAACAACCCGCCGTGTTACTCTGGGAGCCCACTGAGTGCCGCTCATTCCTCACTCAGTGTGATGTGGTGTTCTCTCTCCAGCCCAACACTTACTCCAGGAGCGCAGCCCGCATCGCCTACGTCATTTCTCTCCTTACCGGACGGGCGCGTGAGTGGGGCACGGCAATCTGGGAGGCGAGGGCTGAGTGTATTAACCAGTATCAGGACTTTAAGGAGGAGATGATACGGGTTTTTGACCGTTCTGTTTTTGGGGAGGAGGCTTCCAGGGCCCTGTCTTCCCTATGTCAGGGGAATCGATCCATAACGGATTATTCTATTGAGTTTCGCACTCTCGCTGCCTCTAGTGACTGGAACGAGCCGGCTTTGCTCGCTCGTTTTCTGGAGGGTCTCCTCGTCGAGGTTAAGGATGAGATCCTCTCCCGGGAGGTTCCTTCCAGTCTGGACTCCTTAATAGCTCTCGCTATTCGCATAGAGCGACGGTTTGATCTTCGTCGCCGAGCTCGTGGAAAGGAGCTCGCGTTCTCCGTTGCTCCCCTCTCCACATCACTGCCACCTGCCGCATCACTGCCACCCTCCTCCGCCGGCTCGGATGCTGAGCCTATGCAGCTGGGGGTATCCGCATCTCGGCCAAGGAGAAGGAACGGAGAATCACCAATCGCCTCTGTCTCTACTGCGGCTCCGCTGGTCATTTTGTCACCTCATGTCCAGTAAAAGCCAGAGCTCATCAGTAAGAGGAGGGCTACTGGTGAGCGCAGCTACTCAGGCCTCTCCTTCTGGATCACGCACTACCTTTCCGGTCCATCTCCGCTGGCCCGGTTCATCTGCTTCCTGCAGTGCCTTGATAGACTCTGGGGCGGAGGGCTGTTTTATGGACGAGACCTGGGCTCGGGAACATGACATTCCTCTCAGACAGTTAGGGGAGCCCACGGCCTTGTTCGCTTTAGATGGTAGTTCTCTCCCCAAGATTCAGCGTGAGACGCTGCCTTTAACCCTCACTGTCTCTGGTAATCATAGCGAAACCATTTCTTTTCTAATTTTTCGTTCACCTTTTACACCTGTTGTTTTGGGTCATCCCTGGCTAGTGCGCCATAACCCTTCTATTAATTGGTCTAGTAATACTATCCTATCCTGGAATGTTTCTTGTCATGTGACCTGTTTAATGTCTGCTATCCCTCCTGTTTCCTCTGTCTCTTCTTCACAGGAGGAGCCTGGCGATTTGACAGGGGTGCCGGAGGAGTATCACGATCTGCGCACGGTGTTCAGTCGTTCCAAGGCCACTTCTCTCCCTCCACACCGGTCGTATGACTGTAGTATTGATCTCCTTCCGGGAACTACTCCCCCGGGTAGATTATACTCTCTGTCGGCTCCCGAACGTAAGGCTCTCGAGGATTATTTGTCGGTTTCGCTCGACGCCGGTACCATAGTCTCCTCCTCCTCTCCCGCCGGAGCGGGGTTTTTTTTGTTCAGAAGAAGGACGGGTCCCTGCGCCCATGCGTGGATTATCAAGGGCTGAATGACATAACAGTTAAGAATCGTTATCCGCTTCCTCTTATGTCTTCAGCCTTCGAGATCCTGCAGGGAGCCAGGTTTTTCACCAAATTGGACCTTCGTAACGCCTACCATCTCGTGCGCATCAGGGAGGCGGACGAGTGGAAGACGGCGTTTAACACTCCGTTAGGGCACTTTGAATACCGGGTTCTTCCTTTCGGCCTCGTTAACGCTCCAGCTGTCTTTCAGGCACTAGTTAACGACGTCCTGAGAGACATGCTGAACATTTTTGTTTTCGTTTACATGGACGATATCCTGATTTTTTCACCGTCTCTCTCGATTCATGTTCAGCACGTGCGACGCGTCCTCCAGCGCCTTTTGGAGAACTGTCTTTATGTGAAGGCTGAGAAGTGCACTTTTCATGCCGCCTCTGTCCCTTTTCTCGGTTCCGTTATTTCCGCTGAGGGCATTAAGATGGATCCCGCTAAGGTCCAGGCTGTCATTGATTGGCCCGTTCCTAAGTCACGCGTCGAGCTGCAGCGCTTTCTGGGCTTCGCTAATTTCTATCGTCGTTTCATCCGTAATTTCGGTCAGGTGGCAGCTCCCCTCACAGCCCTTACTTCTGTTAAGACGTGCTTTAAGTGGTCCGTTTCCGCCCAGGGAGCTTTTGATCTTCTTAAGAATCGTTTTACATCCGCACCTATTCTTGTTACACCTGACATCTCTAGTCAGTTTGTTGTTGAGGTTGACGCGTCAGAGGTGGGCGTGGGAGCCATTCTTTCTCAGCGCTCTCTCTCTGACGGCAAGGTCCATCCTTGCGCGTTTTTCTCTCATCGCTTATCGCCGTCAGAACGTAACTATGATGTTGGTAATCGCGAACTGCTCGCCATCCACTTAGCCCTAGGCGAATGGCGACAGTGGTTGGAGGGGGCGACCGTTCCTTTTGTCGTTTGGACTGACCATAGGAACCTTGAGTACATCCGTTCAGCCAAACGACTTAATGCGCGTCAGGCTCGTTGGGCTCTGTTTTTCGCTCGTTTCGAGTTTGTTATTTCTTATCGTCCGGGCTCAAAAAACACCAAGCCTGATGCTTTATCTCGTCTCTTCAGTTCTTCTGAGGTCTTCACCGACCCCGAGGGGATTCTCCCTGAGGGGCGTGTTGTCGGGTTGACTGTCTGGGGAATTGAGAGGCAGGTAAAGCAAGCACTCGCTCACACTCCGTCGCCGCGAGCTTGTCCTAGGAACCTTCTGTTCGTTCCCGTTCCTACTCGTCCGGCCGTTCTTCAGTGGGCCCACTCTGCCAAGTTAGCCGGCCACCCCGGCGTTCGGGGTACGCTCGCTTCCATTCGCCAGCGTTTCTGGTGGCCCACTCGGGAACGTGACGCGCGTCGATTTGTCGCCGCTTGTTCGGTCTGCGCGCAGACTAAATCTGGGAACTCTCCTCCTGCCGGCCGTCTCAGACCGCTTCCCATTCCCTCTCGACCGTGGTCTCACATCGCTTTAGATTTTATCACCGGACTGCCTTCATCAGCGGGGAAGACAGTTATTCTTACGGTTGTTGATAGATTCTCTAAGGCGGCTCATTTCATTCCTCTCGATAAGCTCCCTTCTGCTAAGGAGACGGCTCAGATCATTATCGAGAATGTTTTCCGAATTCATGGCCTTCCGTCTGACGTCGTTTCCGACAGAGGCCCGCAGTTCACGTCTCAATTTTGGAGGGAGTTTTGCCGTTTGATTGGGGCTTCCGTCAGTCTCTCGTCCGGCTTTCATCCCCAGTCTAACGGTCAAGCCGAACGGGCCAATCAGACTGTTGGTCGCATTTTACGCAGTCTTTCTTTTCGTAACCCTGCGTCTTGGTCAGAACAGCTCCCCTGGGCAGAGTACGCCCACAACTCGCTTCCTCGTCTGCTACCGGTCTATCCCCTTTTCAGAGTAGCCTCGGGTACCAGCCTCCGCTGTTCTCATCTCAGCTCGCTGAGTCCTGCGTCCCCTCCGCTCAGGCTTTTGTCCAGCGTTGCGAGCGCACCTGGAAGGGGGTCAGGTCGGCACTTTGCCGTAATAGGGCGCAGACTGTGAGGGCCGCTAATAAGCGTAGGACCAAGAGTCCTAGATATTGTTGCGGTCAGAGAGTATGGCTCTCCACTCAGAACCTTCCCCTTAAGACAGCTTCTCGCAAGTTGGCCCCGCGGTTCATTGGTCCGTTCCGTATTTCTCAGGTCATTAATCCTGTCGCAGTGCGACTTCTTCTCCCGCGCTATCTTCGTCGCGTTCACCCGGTCTTCCATGTCTCCTGTGTTAAGCCCGTTCTTCGCGCCCCCGCTCGTCCCTCCCCCCCCATCCTTGTCGAGGGCGCACCCATCTACAGGGTTCGTAAGATTTTGGACATGCGCCCTCGGGGCCGTGGTCATCAGTACCTAGTGGATTGGGAGGGGTACGGTCCTGAGGAGAGGAGTTGGGTTCCCTCTCGGGACGTGCTGGACCGTTCGCTGATCGATGATTTCCTCCGTTGCCGCCAGGTTTCCTCCTCGAGTGCGCCAGGAGGCGCTCGGTGAGTGGGGGGGTACTGTCATGTCTTGTTATGTCTGTTCCTGTCCTTTCTCTTCACTCTGTCTCTCTCTGCTGGTCTTTTTAGGTTACCTTCTCTGTCTCTCATTCTTCAGCTGTTCTACATCTCCCCTAACTAGCTCATTCACTCTTTCCCACCTGTTCTCTCTTCCCCCTCTGATTAGGTCTCTGTTTCTCTCTCTGTTCCTGCTACTTTCAGTGTCTGATTCTTGTTTGTGTTTTTGATGCCAGAAGCAAGCTGTCGTCTCGTTTGCTTCCACCTTGTCCTATCCTGTCGGAGTCTGCCTAGCAGGTGCATCCTGCACAATACTACGTTCTTTTTGTTCCATTGTCAACGTTGGAAGAGGATTTATGCCATTCCTGTTTTTCATTGAAGAACTCTGTTTTCTGTTAAAACCGCTTTTGGGTCTTCACTCAAGTACATAACAACATCACACTTGCCCAGACTCACTAAAACACAGCCCCATCTCCACTGACTTCATCACACCTGCCCAGACCTCCTAAAACACACCTCCATCTCCATTAACTTCATCACACATGCCCAGACCCACTTGAACACCCCCTCATCTCCAATAACTACATCACACCTGCCCAGACCTCCTAAAACACACCTCCATCTCTATTAACGACATCACACCTGCCCAGTCCCACTAGAACACCCCCCACCCCCCATCTCCATTGACTTCATCACACCTGCCCAGACCCTCTAGAACACACCTCCATCTCTATTAACTACATCACACCTGCCCAAACCCACTAACTACATCACACCTGCCCAGACCAACTAGAACACAACTCCATCTCCGTTAACTACATCACACCTGCCCAGACCCACTAGAACACATTCCTATCTCCATTAACGACATCACACCTGCCCAGACCTCCTAAAACACACCTCCATCTCCATTAACTACATCACACCTGCCCAGACCCCCTAAA
This sequence comes from Oncorhynchus masou masou, assembly GCF_036934945.1. Classification (NCBI taxonomy): domain Eukaryota; kingdom Metazoa; phylum Chordata; class Actinopteri; order Salmoniformes; family Salmonidae; genus Oncorhynchus; species Oncorhynchus masou. Next base: position 34,472 of record NW_027009439.1, on the reverse strand, counting down.
ACACACCTACATCTCTATTAACTACATAACACCTGCCCAAACCCACTAGAACACACCTCCATCATCTACATCACACCTGCACAGACCCACTAGAACACATTCCCATCTCCATTAACTACATCACACCTGCCCGGACCCACTAGAACACAGCCCTATGTTCACTGACAACATCACACCTGCCCAGACCTCCTAAAACACACCTCCATCTCCATTAAATACATCACACCTGCCCAGACCCACTAGAACACAGCCCCATCTCCACTGACTACATCACACCTGCCCAGATCTCCTAAAACACACCTCCATCTTCATTAACTACATCACACCTGCCCAGACCCACTTGAACACCCCCTCATCTCCTTTAACTACATCACACCTTCCCAGACCCTCAAGAACACACCTCCATCTCCATTAACTACATCACACCTGCCAAAAACCCACTAGAACACACTTCCATCTCCAATAACTACATCACACCTGCCCAGACCTACTAGAACACACCTCCATCTCCATTAACTACATCACACCTGCCCAAACCCACTAACTATATCACACCTGCCCAGACCCACTAGAACACACCTCCATCTCCATTAACTACATCACACCTGCCCAAACCCACTAGAACACACTTCCATCTCCAATAACTACATCACACCTGCCCAGACCTACTAGAACACACCTCCATCTCCATTAACTTCATTACACTTGCCCAGACCCACTAGAACACACCTCCATCTCCATTAACTTCATCACACCTGCCCAGACCCACTAGAACACACCTCCATCTCCATTAACTACATCACACTTGCCCAGACTCACTAAAACACAGCCCCATCTCCACTGACTTCATCACACCTGCCCAGACCTCCTAAAACACACCTCCATCTCCATTAACTACATCACACCTGCCCAGACCTCCTAAAACACACCTCCATCTCCATTAACTTCATCACACCTGCCCAGACCCACTAGAACACCCCCCATCTCCATTAACTTCATCACACTTGCCCAGACCCTCTAGAACACAACTCCATCTCCATTAACTACATCACACCTGCCCAGACCTCCTAAAACACACCTCCATCTCCATTAACTTCATCACACCTGCCCAGACCCACTTGAACACCCCCACACCTCCGTTAACTACATCACACCTGCCCAGACCCTCTAGAACACACCTCCATCTCCATTAACTACATCACACCTGCCCAGACCCTCTAGAACACATTCCCTTCTCCATTAACTACATCACACCTGCCCAGACTCACAAGAACACAGCCCCATCTCCACTGACTACATCACACCTGCCCAGACCTCCTAAAACACACCTCCATCTCCATTAACTACATCACACCTGCCCAGACCCCCTAAAACACACCTCCATCTCTATTAACTACATAACACCTGCCCAAACCCACTAGAACACACCTCCATCAACTACATCACACCTGCACAGACCCACTAGAACACATTCCCATCTCCATTAACTACATCACACCTGCCCAGACCCACTAGAACACAGCCCTATGTTCACTGACAACATCACACCTGCCCAGACCTCCTAAAACACACCTCCATCTCCATTAAATACATCACACCTGCCCAGACCCACTAGAACACAGCCCCATCTCCACTGACTACATCACACCTGCCCAGATCTCCTAAAACACACCTCCATCTTCATTAACTACATCACACCTGCCCAGACCCACTTGAACACCCCCTCATCTCCTTTAACTACATCACACCTGCCCAGACCCACTTGAACACCCCCTCATCTCCTTTAACTACATCACACATGCCCAGACCCTCAAGAACACACCTCCATCTCCATTAACTACATCACACCTGCCCAGACCTACTAGAACACACCTCCATCTCCATTAACTTCATTACACTTGCCCAGACCCACTAGAACACACCTCCATCTCCATTAACTTCATCACACCTGCCCAGACCCACTAGAACACACCTCCATCTCCATTAACTACATCACACTTGCCCAGACTCACTAAAACACAGCCCCATCTCCACTGACTTCATCACACCTGCCCAGACCTCCTAAAACACACCTCCATCTCCATTAACTACATCACACCTGCCCAGACCTCCTAAAACACACCTCCATCTCCATTAACTTCATCACACCTGCCCAGACCCACTTGAACACCCCCTCATCTCCACTAACTACATCACACCTGCCCAGACCTCCTAAAACACACCTCCATCTCTATTAAAGACATCACACCTGCCCAGTCCCACTAGAACACCCCCCCCCATCTCCATTAACTTCATCACACCTGCCCAGACCCTCTAGAACACACCTCCATCTCTATTAACTACATCACACCTGCCCAAACCCACTAACTACATCACACCTGCCCAGACCCACTAGAACACACCTCCATCTCCATTAACTACATCACACCTGCCCAAACCCACTAGAACACACTCCCATCACCATTAACAACATCACACCTGCCCAGACCCCCTAGAACACTCACCCCCATCTCCATTAACGAAATCACACCTGCCCAGATCCACTAGATCACACCCCCATCTCCATTAACTACATCGCACCTGCCCAGACCCACTAGAACACATCTCCATTAACTACATCACACCTGCCCAGACCCCCTAGAACAAACCTCCATCTCCATTAACTACATCACACCTTCCTAGATCCACTAGAACACAACTCCATCAACTACATAACACCTGCCCAAACCCACTAGAACACACCTCCATCAACTACAACACACCTGCACAGACCCACTAGAACACATTCCCATCTCCATTAACTACATCACACCTGCCCAGACCCACTAGAACGCAGCCCTATGTTCACTGACAACATCACACCTGCCCAGACCTCCTAAAACACACCTCCATCTCCATTAAATACATCACACCTGCCCAGACCCAATAGAACAAACCTCCATCTCCATTAATTACATCACACCTTCCCAGACCCACTGGAACACACCTCCATCAACTACATCACACCTGCCCATACCCACTAGAACACATTCCCATCTCTATTAACTACATCACACCTGCCCAGACCCACTAGAACATATCCCCATCTCCACTGACTACATCACACCTGCACAGACCCTCAAGAACACACCTCCATCTCCATTAACTACATCACACCTGCCCAAACCCACTAGAACACACTTCCATCTCCAATAACTAACTACATCACACCTGCCCAGACCTACTAGAACACACCTCCATCTCCATTAACTTCATTACACTTGCCCAGACCCACTAGAACACCCCCCCATCTCCATTAACTTCATCACACCTGCCCAGACCCTCTAGAACACACCTCCATCTCTATTAACTACATCACACCTGCCCAAACCCACTAACTACATCACACCTGCCCAAACCCACTAGAACACACTTCCATCTCCAATAACTACATCACACCTGCCCAGACCTACTAGAACACACCTCCATCTCCATTAACTTCATTACACTTGCCCAGACCCACTAGAACACACCTCCATCTCCATTAACTTCATCACACCTGCCCAGACCCACTAGAACACACCTCCATCTCCATTAACTACATCACACTTGCCCAGACTCACTAAAACACAGCCCCATCTCCACTGACTTCATCACACCTGCCCAGACCTCCTAAAACACACCTCCATCTCCATTAACTACATCACACCTGCCCAGACCTCCTAAAACACACCTCCATCTCCATTAACTTCATCACACCTGCCCAGACCCACTAGAACACCCCCCCCATCTCCATTAACTTCATCACACCTGCCCAGACCCTCTAGAACACAACTCCATCTCCATTAACTACATCACACCTGCCCAGACCTCCTAAAACACACCTCCATCTCCATTAACTTCATCACACCTGCCCAGACCCACTTGAACACCCCCTCATCTCCACTAACTACATCACACCTGCCCAGACCTCCTAAAACACACCTCCATCTCCGTTAACTACATCACACCTGCCCAGACCCTCTAGAACACACCTCCATCTCCATTAACTACATCACACCTGCCCAGACCCTCTAGAACACATTCCCTTCTCCATTAACTACATCACACCTGCCCAGACTCACAAGAACACAGCCCCATCTCCACTGACTACATCACACCTGCCCAGACCTCCTAAAACACACCTCCATCTCCATTAACTACATCACACCTGTCCAGACCCCCTAAAACACACCTCCATCTCTATTAACTACATAACACCTGCCCAAACCCACTAGAACACACCTCCATCAACTACATCACACCTGCACAGACCCACTAGAACACATTCCCATCTCCATTAACTACATCACACCTGCCCAGATCCACTAGAACACAGCCCTATGTTCACTGACAACATCACACCTGCCCAGACCTCCTAAAACACACCTCCATCTCCATTAAATACATCACACCTGCCCAGACCCACTAGAACACAGCCCCATCTCCACTGACTACATCACACCTGCCCAGATCTCCTAAAACACACCTCCATCTTCATTAACTACATCACACCTGCCCAGACCCACTTGAACACCCCCTCATCTCCTTTAACTACATCACACCTGCCCAGACCCACTTGAACACCCCTCATCTCCTTTAACTACATCACACATGCCCAGACCCTCAAGAACACACCTCCATCTCCATTAACTACATCACACCTGCCCAGACCTACTAGAACACACCTCCATCTCCATTAACTTCATTACACTTGCCCAGACCCACTAGAACACACCTCCATCTCCATTAACTTCATCACACCTGCCCAGACCCACTAGAACACACCTCCATCTCCATTAACTACATCACACTTGCCCAGACTCACTAAAACACAGCCCCATCTCCACTGACTTCATCACACCTGCCCAGACCTCCTAAAACACACCTCCATCTCCATTAACTACATCACACCTGCCCAAACCCACTAGAACACACTTCCATCTCCAATAACTAACTACATCACACCTGCCCAGACCTACTAGAACACACCTCCATCTCCATTAACTTCATTACACTTGCCCAGACCCACTAGAACACCCCCCATCTCCATTAACTTCATCACACCTGCCCAGACCTTCTAGAACACACCTCCATCTCTATTAACTACATCACACCTGCCCAAACCCACTAACTACATCACACCTGCCCAAACCCACTAGAACACACTTCCATCTCCAATAACTACATCACACCTGCCCAGACCTACTAGAACACACCTCCATCTCCATTAACTACATCACACCTGCCCAAACCCACTAACTATATCACACCTGCCCAGACCCACTAGAACACACCTCCATCTCCATTAACTACATCACACCTGCCCAAACCCACTAGAACACACTTCCATCTCCAATAACTACATCACACCTGCCCAGACCTACTAGAACACACCTCCATCTCCATTAACTTCATTACACTTGCCCAGACCCACTAGAACACACCTCCATCTCCATTAACTTCATCACACCTGCCCAGACCCACTAGAACACACCTCCATCTCCATTAACTTCATCACACCTGCACAGACCCACTAGAACACATTCCCATCTCCATTAACTACATCACACCTGTCCAGACCCACTAGAACACAGCCCTATGTTCACTGACAACATCACACCTGCCCAGACTTCCAAAAACACACCTCCATCTCCATTAAATACATCACACCTGCCCAGACCCACTAGAACACAGCCCCATCTCCACTGACTACATCACACCTGCCCAGATCTCCTAAAACACACCTCCATCTTCATTAACTACATCACACCTGCCCAGACCCACTTGAACACCCCCTCATCTCCTTTAACTACATCACACCTGCCCAGACCCACTTGAACACCCCCTCATCTCCATTAACTTCATTACACTTGCCCAGACCCACTAGAACACACCTCCATCTCCATTAACTTCATCACACCTGCCCAGACCCACTAGAACACACCTCCATCTCCATTAACTACATCACACTTGCCCAGACTCACTAAAACACAGCCCCATCTCCACTGACTTCATCACACCTGCCCAGACCTCCTAAAACACACCTCCATCTCCATTAACTACATCACACCTGCCCAGACCTCCTAAAACACACCTCCATCTCCATTAACTTCATCACACCTGCCCAGACCCACTTGAACACCCCCTCATCTCCACTAACTACATCACACCTGCCCAGACCTCCTAAAACACACCTCCATCTCTATTAAAGACATCACGCCTGCCCAGTCCCACTAGAACACCCCCCCCCCATCTCCATTAACTTCATCACACCTGCCCAGACCCTCTAGAACACACCTCCATCTCTATTAACTACATCACACCTGCCCAAACCCACTAACTACATCACACCTGCCCAGACCCACTAGAACACACCTCCATCTCCATTAACTACATCACACCTGCCCAAACCCACTAGAACACACTCCCATCTCCATTAACGAAATCACACCTGCCCAGATCCACTAGATCACACCCCCATCTCCATTAACTACATCGCACCTGCCCAGACCCACTAGAACACATCTCCATTAACTACATCACACCTGCCCAGACCCCCTAGAACAAACCTCCATCTCCATTAACTACATCACACCTTCCTAGATCCACTAGAACACAACTCCATCAACTACATCACACCTGCCCAGACCCCCTAAAACACACCTCCATCTCTATTAACTACATAACACCTGCCCAAACCCACTAGAACACACCTCCATCAACTACAACACACCTGCACAGACCCACTAGAACACATTCCCATCTCCATTAACTACATCACACCTGCCCAGACCCACTAGAACGCAGCCCTATGTTCACTGACAACATCACACCTGCCCAGACCTCCTAAAACACACCTCCATCTCCATTAAATACATCACACCTGCCCAGACCCAATAGAACACAACTCCATCAACTACATCACACCTGCCCAGACCCCCTAAAACACACCTCCATCTCTATTAACTACATAACACCTGCCCAAACCCACTAGAACACACCTCCATCAACTACAACACACCTGCACAGACCCACTAGAACACATTCCCATCTCCATTAACTACATCACACCTGCCCAGACCCACTAGAACGCAGCCCTATGTTCACTGACAACATCACACCTGCCCAGACCTCCTAAAACACACCTCCATCTCCATTAACTACATCACACCTTCCTAGATCCACTAGAACACAACTCCATCAACTACATCACACCTGCCCAGACCCCCTAAAACACACCTCCATCTCCATTAATTACATCACACCTTCCCAGACCCACTGGAACACACCTTCATCAACTACATCACACCTGCCCATACCCACTAGAACACATTCCCATCTCTATTAACTACATCACACCTGCCCAGACCCACTAGAACATATCCCCATCTCCACTGACTACATCACACCTGCACAGACCCTCAAGAACACACCTCCATCTCCATTAACTACATCACACCTGCCCAAACCCACTAGAACACACTTCCATCTCCAATAACTAACTACATCACACCTGCCCAGACCTACTAGAACACACCTCCATCTCCATTAACTTCATTACACTTGCCCAGACCCACTAGAACACACCTCCATCTCCATTAACTTCATCACACCTGCCCAGACCCACTAGAACACACCTCCATCTCCATTAACTTCATTACACTTGCCCAGACCCACTAAAACACAGCCCCATCTCCACTGACTTCATCACACCTGCCCAGACCTCCTAAAACACACCTCCATCTCCATTAACTACATCACACCTGCCCAGTCCCACTAGAACACCCCCCCCCCATCTCCATTAACTTCATCACACCTGCCCAGACCCTCTAGAACACAACTCCATCTCTATTAACTACATCACACCTGCCCAAACCCACTAACTACATCACACCTGCCCAGACCCACTAGAACACAACTCCATCTCCGTTAACTACATCACACCTGCCCAGACCCTCTAGAACACACCTCCATCTCCATTAACTACATCACACCTGCCCAGACCCTCTAGAACACATTCCCTTCTCCATTAACTACATCACACCTGCCCAGACTCACAAGAACACAGCCCCATCTCCACTGACTACATCACACCTGCCCAGACCTCCTAAAACACACCTCCATCTCCATTAACTACATCACACCTGCCCAGACCCCCTAAAACACACCTCCATCTCTATTAACTACATAACACCTGCCCAAACCCACTAGAACACACCTCCATCAACTACATCACACCTGCACAGACCCACTAGAACACATTCCCATCTCCATTAACTACATCACACCTGCCCAGACCCACTAGAACACAGCCCTATGTTCACTGACAACATCACACCTGCCCAGACCTCCTAAAACACACCTCCATCTCCATTAACTACATCACACCTGCCCAGACCTCCTAAAACACACCTCCATCTCCATTAACTTCATCACACCTGCCCAGACCCACTTGAACACCCCCTCATCTCCACTAACTACATCACACCTGCCCAGACCTCGTAAAACACACCTCCATCTCTATTAACGACATCACACCTGCCCAGTCCCACTAGAACACCCCCCCATCTCCATTAACTTCATCACACCTGCCCAGACCCTCTAGAACACACCTCCATCTCTATTAACTACATCACACCTGCCCAAACCCACTAACTACATCACACCTGCCCAGACCCACTAGAACACACCTCCATCTCCATTAACTACATCACACCTGCCCAAACCCACTAGAACACACTCCCATCTCCATTAACAACATCACATCTGCCCAGACCCCTAGAACACTCACCCCCATCTCCATTAACGAAATCACACCTGCCCAGATCCACTAGATCACACCCCCATCTCCATTAACTACATCGCACCTGCCCAGACCCACTAGAACACATCTCCATTAACTACATCACACCTGCCCAGACCCCTAGAACAAACCTCCATCTCCATTAACTACATCACACCTTCCCAGATCCACTAGAACACAACTCCATCAACTACATCACACCTGCCCAGACCCCCTAAAACACACCTCCATCTCTATTAACTACATAACACCTGCCCAAACCCACTAGAACACACCTCCATCAACTACAACACACCTGCACAGACCCACTAGAACACATTCCCATCTCCATTAACTACATCACACCTGCCCAGACCCACTAGAACACAGCCCTATGTTCACTGACAACATCACACCTGCCCAGACCTCCTAAAACACACCTCCATCTCCATTAAATACATCACACCTGCCCAGACCCAATAGAACAAACCTCCATCGCCATTAATTACATCACACCTTCCCAGACCCACTGGAACACACCTCCATCAACTACACCACACCTGCCCATACCCACTAGAACACATTCCCATCTCTATTAACTACATCACACCTGCCCAGACCCACTAGAACACCCCCCCCATCTCCATTAGCTTCATCACACCTGCCCAGACCCACTAGAACACACCTCCATCTCCATTAACTTCATCACACCTGCCCAGACCCACTAGAACACACCTCCATCTCCATTAACTGCATTACACTTGCCCAGACCCACTAGAACACACCTCCATCTCCATTAACTTCATCACACCTGCCCAGACCCACTAGAACACACCTCCATCTCCATTAACTTCATTACACTTGCCCAGACCCACTAAAACACAGCCCCATCTCCACTGACTTCATCACACCTGCCCAGACCTCCTAAAACACACCTCCATCTCCATTAACTACATCACACCTGCCCAGTCCCACTAGAACACCCCCCCCATCTCCATTAGCTTCATCACACCTGCCCAGACCCTCTAGAACACAACTCCATCTCTATTAACTACATCACACCTGCCCAAACCCACTAACTACATCACACCTGCCCAGACCCACTAGAACACAACTCCATCTCCGTTAACTACATCACACCTGCCCAGACCCTCTAGAACACACCTCCATCTCCATTAACTACATCAAATCAAATCAAAATCAAATCAAATTTATTTATATAGCCCTTCATACATCAGCTGATATCTCAAAGTGCTGTACAGAAACCCAGCCTAAAACCCCAAACAGCAAGCAATGCAGGTGTAGAAGCACGGTGGCTAGGAAAAACTCCCTAGAAAAGCCAAAACCTAGGAAGAAACCTAGAGAGGAACCAGGCTATGTGGGGTGGCCAGTCCTCTTCTGGCTGTGCCGGGTAGAGATTATAACAGAACATGGCCAAGATGTTCAAATGTTCATAAATGACCAGCATGGTCGAATAATAATAAGGCAGAACAGTTGAAACTGGAGCAGCAGCACGGCCAGGTGGACTGGGGACAGCAAGGAGTCATCATGTCAAGTAGTCCTGGGGCATGGTCCTAGGGCTCAGGTCAGTTGAAACTGGAGCAGCAGCACGGCCAGGTGGACTGGGGACAGCAAGGAGTCATCATGTCAGGTAGTCCTGGGGCATGGTCCTAGGGCTCAGGTCCTCCGAGAGAGAGAAGGAGAGAATTAGAGAACGCACACTTAGATTCACACAGGACACCGAATTGGACAGGAGAAGTACTCCAGATATAACAAACTGACCCCAGCCCCCCGACACATAAACTACTGCAGCATAAATACATCACACCTGCCCAGACCCTCTAGAACACATTCCCTTCTCCATTAACTACATCACACCTGCCCAGACTCACAAGAACACAGCCCCATCTCCACTGACTACATCACACCTGCCCAGACCTCCTAAAACACACCTCCATCTCCATTAACTACATCACACCTGCCCAGACCCCCTAAAACACACCTCCATCTCTATTAACTACATAACACCTGCCCAAACCCACTAGAACACACCTCCATCAACTACATCACACCTGCACAGACCCACTAGAACACATTCCCATCTCCATTAACTACATCACACCTGCCCAGACCCACTAGAACACAGCCCTATGTTCACTGACAACATCACACCTGCCCAGACCTCCTAAAACACACCTCCATCTCCATTAAATACATCACACCTGCCCAGACCCACTAGAACACAGCCCCATCTCCACTGACTACATCACACCTGCCCAGATCTCCTAAAACACACCTCCATCTTCATTAACTACATCACACCTGCCCAGACCCACTTGAACACCCCCTCATCTCCTTTAACTACATCACACCTGCCCAGACCCACTTGAACACCCCCTCATCTCCTTTAACTACATCACACATGCCCAGACCCTCAAGAACACACCTCCATCTCCATTAACTACATCACACCTGCCCAGACCTCCTAAAACACACCTCCATCTCCATTAACTTCATCACACCTGCCCAGACCCACTTGAACACCCCCTCATCTCCACTAACTACATCACACCTGCCCAGACCTCCTAAAACACACCTCCATCTCTATTAACGACATCACACCTGCCCAGTCCCACTAGAACACCCCCCCCCCCATCTCCATTAACTTCATCACACCTGCCCAGACCCTCTAGAACACACCTTCATCTCTATTAACTACATCACACCTGCCCAAACCCACTAACTACATCACACCTGCCCAGACCCACTAGAACACACCTCCATCTCCATTAACTACATCACACCTGCCCAGACCCACTAGAACACATCTCCATTAACTACATCACACCTGCCCAGACCCCCTAGAACAAACCTCCATCTCCATTAACTACATCACACCTTCCCAGATCCACTAGAACACAACTCCATCAACTACATCACACCTGCCCAGACCCCCTAAAACACACCTCCATCTCTATTAACTACATAACACCTGCCCAAACCCACTAGAACACACCTCCATCAACTACAACACACCTGCACAGACCCACTAGAACACATTCCCATCTCCATTAACTACATCACACCTGCCCAGACCCACTAGAACGCAGCCCTATGTTCACTGACAACATCACACCTGCCCAGACCTCCTAAAACACACCTCCATCTCCATTAACTACATCACACCTTCCTAGATCCACTAGAACACAACTCCATCAACTACATCACACCTGCCCAGACCCCCTAAAACACACCTCCATCTCCATTAATTACATCACACCTTCCCAGACCCACTGGAACACACCTCCATCAACTACATCACACCTGCCCATACCCACTAGAACACATTCCCATCTCTATTAACTACATCACACCTGCCCAGACCCACTAGAACATATCCCCATCTCCACTGACTACATCACACCTGCACAGACCCTCAAGAACACACCTCCATCTCCATTAACTACATCACACCTGCCCAAACCCACTAGAACACACTTCCATCTCCAATAACTAACTACATCACACCTGCCCAGACCTACTAGAACACACCTCCATCTCCATTAACTTCATTACACTTGCCCAGACCCACTAGAACACACCTCCATCTCCATTAACTTCATCACACCTGCCCAGACCCACTAGAACACACCTCCATCTCCATTAACTTCATTACACTTGCCCAGACCCACTAAAACACAGCCCCATCTCCACTGACTTCATCACACCTGCCCAGACCTCCTAAAACACACCTCCATCTCCATTAACTACATCACACCTGCCCAGTCCCACTAGAACACCCCCCCCCCCATCTCCATTAACTTCATCACACCTGCCCAGACCATCTAGAACACAACTCCATCTCTATTAACTACATCACACCTGCCCAAACCCACTAACTACATCACACCTGCCCAGACCCACTAGAACACAACTCCATCTCCGTTAACTACATCACACCTGCCCAGACCCTCTAGAACACACCTCCATCTCCATTAACTACATCACACCTGCCCAGACCCTCTAGAACACATTCCCTTCTCCATTAACTACATCACACCTGCCCAGACTCACAAGAACACAGCCCCATCTCCACTGACTACATCACACCTGCCCAGACCTACTAAAACACACCTCCATCTCCATTAACTACATCACACCTGCCCAGACCCCCTAAAACACACCTCCATCTCTATTAACTACATAACACCTGCCCAAACCCACTAGAACACACCTCCATCAACTACATCACACCTGCACAGACCCACTAGAACACATTCCCATCTCCATTAACTACATCACACCTGCCCAGACCCACTAGAACACAGCCCTATGTTCACTGACAACATCACACCTGCCCAGACCTCCTAAAACACACCTCCATCTCCATTAACTACATCACACCTGCCCAGACCTCCTAAAACACACCTCCATCTCCATTAACTTCATCACACCTGCCCAGACCCACTTGAACACCCCCTCATCTCCACTAACTACATCACACCTGCCCAGACCTCGTAAAACACACCTCCATCTCTATTAACGACATCACACCTGCCCAGTCCCACTAGAACACCCCCCCCCATCTCCATTAACTTCATCACACCTGCCCAGACCCTCTAGAACACACCTCCATCTCTATTAACTACATCACACCTGCCCAAACCCACTAACTACATCACACCTGCCCAGACCCACTAGAACACACCTCCATCTCCATTAACTACATCACACCTGCCCAAACCCACTAGAACACACTCCCATCTCCATTAACAACATCACATCTGCCCAGACCCCCTAGAACACTCACCCCCATCTCCATTAACGAAATCACACCTGCCCAGATCCACTAGATCACACCCCCATCTCCATTAACTACATCGCACCTGCCCAGACCCACTAGAACACATCTCCATTAACTACATCACACCTGCCCAGACCCCCTAGAACAAACCTCCATCTCCATTAACTACATCACACCTTCCCAGACCCCCTAGAACAAACCTCCATCTCCATTAACTACATCACACCTTCCCAGATCCACTAGAACACAACTCCATCAACTACATCACACCTGCCCAGACCCCCTAAAACACACCTCCATCTCTATTAACTACATAACACCTGCCCAAACCCACTAGAACACACCTCCATCAACTACAACACACCTGCACAGACCCACTAGAACACATTCCCATCTCCATTAACTACATCACACCTGCCCAGACCCACTAGAACACAGCCCTATGTTCACTGACAACATCACACCTGCCCAGACCTCCTAAAACACACCTCCATCTCCATTAAATACATCACACCTGCCCAGACCCAATAGAACAAACCTCCATCTCCATTAATTACATCACACCTTCCCAGACCCACTGGAACACACCTCCATCAACTACATCACACCTGCCCATACCCACTAGAACACATTCCCATCTCTATTAACTACATCACACCTGCCCAGACCCACTAGAACACAGCCCCATCTCCACTGACTACATCACACCTGCCCAGATCTCCTAAAACACACCTCCATGTCCATTAACTACATCACACCTGCCCAGACCCACTAGAACACAGCCCCATCTCCACTGACTACATCACACCTGCCCAGACCTACTAGAACACACCTCCATCTCCATTAACTTCATTACACTTGCCCAGACCCACTAGAACACACCTCCATCTCCATTAACTTCATTACACTTGCCCAGACCCACTAAAACACAGCCCCATCTCCACTGACTTCATCACACCTGCCCAGACCTCCTAAAACACACCTCCATCTCCATTAACTACATCACACCTGCCCAGTCCCACTAGAACACCCCCCCCATCTCCATTAGCTTCATCACACCTGCCCAGACCCTCTAGAACACAACTCCATCTCTATTAACTACATCACACCTGCCCAAACCCACTAACTACATCACACCTGCCCAGACCCACTAGAACACAACTCCATCTCCGTTAACTACATCACACCTGCCCAGACCCTCTAGAACACACCTCCATCTCCATTAACTACATCAAATCAAATCAAAATCAAATCAAATTTATTTATATAGCCCTTCATACATCAGCTGATATCTCAAAGTGCTGTACAGAAACCCAGCCTAAAACCCCAAACAGCAAGCAATGCAGGTGTAGAAGCACGGTGGCTAGGAAAACTCCCTAGAAAAGCCAAAACCTAGGAAGAAACCTAGAGAGGAACCAGGCTATGTGGGGTGGCCAGTCCTCTTCTGGCTGTGCCGGGTAGAGATTATAACAGAACATGGCCAAGATGTTCAAATGTTCATAAATGACCAGCATGGTCGAATAATAATAAGGCAGAACAGTTGAAACTGGAGCAGCAGCACGGCCAGGTGGACTGGGGACAGCAAGGAGTCATCATGTCAAGTAGTCCTGGGGCATGGTCCTAGGGCTCAGGTCAGTTGAAACTGGAGCAGCAGCACGGCCAGGTGGACTGGGGACAGCAAGGAGTCATCATGTCAGGTAGTCCTGGGGCATGGTCCTAGGGCTCAGGTCCTCCGAGAGAGAGAAGGAGAGAATTAGAGAACGCACACTTAGATTCACACAGGACACCGAATTGGACAGGAGAAGTACTCCAGATATAACAAACTGACCCCAGCCCCCCGACACATAAACTACTGCAGCATAAATACATCACACCTGCCCAGACCCTCTAGAACACATTCCCTTCTCCATTAACTACATCACACCTGCCCAGACTCACAAGAACACAGCCCCATCTCCACTGACTACATCACACCTGCCCAGACCTCCTAAAACACACCTCCATCTCCATTAACTACATCACACCTGCCCAGACCCCCTAAAACACACCTCCATCTCTATTAACTACATAACACCTGCCCAAACCCACTAGAACACACCTCCATCAACTACATCACACCTGCACAGACCCACTAGAACACATTCCCATCTCCATTAACTACATCACACCTGCCCAGACCCACTAGAACACAGCCCTATGTTCACTGACAACATCACACCTGCCCAGACCTCCTAAAACACACCTCCATCTCCATTAAATACATCACACCTGCCCAGACCCACTAGAACACAGCCCCATCTCCACTGACTACATCACACCTGCCCAGATCTCCTAAAACACACCTCCATCTTCATTAACTACATCACACCTGCCCAGACCCACTTGAACACCCCCTCATCTCCTTTAACTACATCACACCTGCCCAGACCCACTTGAACACCCCCTCATCTCCTTTAACTACATCACACATGCCCAGACCCTCAAGAACACACCTCCATCTCCATTAACTACATCACACCTGCCCAG
This sequence comes from Oncorhynchus masou masou, assembly GCF_036934945.1. Taxonomy (NCBI): domain Eukaryota; kingdom Metazoa; phylum Chordata; class Actinopteri; order Salmoniformes; family Salmonidae; genus Oncorhynchus; species Oncorhynchus masou. Next base: position 18,339 of record NW_027009439.1, on the reverse strand, counting down.
ACCTCCTAAAACACACCTCCATCTCCATTAACTTCATCACACCTGCCCAGACCCACTTGAACACCCCCTCATCTCCACTAACTACATCACACCTGCCCAGACCTCCTAAAACACACCTCCATCTCTATTAACGACATCACACCTGCCCAGTCCCACTAGAACACCCCCCCATCTCCATTAACTTCATCACACCTGCCCAGACCCTCTAGAACACACCTTCATCTCTATTAACTACATCACACCTGCCCAAACCCACTAACTACATCACACCTGCCCAGACCCACTAGAACACACCTCCATCTCCATTAACTACATCACACCTGCCCAGACCCACTAGAACACATCTCCATTAACTACATCACACCTGCCCAGACCCCCTAGAACAAACCTCCATCTCCATTAACTACATCACACCTTCCCAGATCCACTAGAACACAACTCCATCAACTACATCACACCTGCCCAGACCCCCTAAAACACACCTCCATCTCTATTAACTACATAACACCTGCCCAAACCCACTAGAACACACCTCCATCAACTACAACACACCTGCACAGACCCACTAGAACACATTCCCATCTCCATTAACTACATCACACCTGCCCAGACCCACTAGAACACAGCCCTATGTTCACTGACAACATCACACCTGCCCAGACCTCCTAAAACACACCTCCATCTCCATTAAATACATCACACCTGCCCAGACCCAATAGAACAAACCTCCATCTCCATTAATTACATCACACCTTCCCAGACCCACTGGAACACACCTCCATCAACTACATCACACCTGCCCATACCCACTAGAACACATTCCCATCTCTATTAACTACATCACACCTGCCCAGACCCACTAGACCACACCTCCATGTCCACTGACTACATCACACCTGCCCAGATCTCCTAAAACACACCTCCATGTCCATTAACTACATCACACCTGCCCAGACCCACTTGAACACCCCCTCATCTCCTTTAACTACATCACACCTGCCCAGACCCTCAAGAACACACCTCCATCTCTATTAACTACATCACACCTGCCCAAACCCACTAACTACATCACACCTGCCCAGACCCACTAGAACACACCTCCATCTCCATTAACTACATCACACCTGCCCAAACCCACTAGAACACACTTCCATCTCCAATAACTAACTACATCACACCTGCCCAGACCTACTAGAACACACCTCCATCTCCATTAACTTCATTACACTTGCCCAGACCCACTAGAACACACCTCCATCTCCATTAACTTCATCACACCTGCCCAGACCTCCTAAAACACACCTCCATCTCCATTAACTACATCACACCTGCCCAGACCTCCTAAAACACACCTCCATCTCCATTAACTTCATCACACCTGCCCAGACCCACTTGAACACCCACTCATCTCCACTAACTACATCACACCTGCCCAGACCTCCTAAAACACACCTCCATCTCTATTAACTACATAACACCTGCCCAAACCCACTAGAACACACCTCCATCAACTACAACACACCTGCACAGACCCACTAGAACACATTCCCATCTCCATTAACTACATCACACCTGCCCAGACCCACTAGAACACAGCCCTATGTTCACTGACAACATCACACCTGCCCAGACCTCCTAAAACACACCTCCATCTCCATTAAATACATCACACCTGCCCAGACCCAATAGAACAAACCTCCATCTCCATTAATTACATCACACCTTCCCAGACCCACTGGAACACACCTCCATCAACTACATCACACCTGCCCATACCCACTAGAACACATTCCCATCTCTATTAACTACATCACACCTACCAGACCCACTAGAACACAGCACCATCTCCACTGACTACATCACACCTGCCCAGATCTCCTAAAACACACCTCCATGTCCATTAACTACATCACACCTGCCCAGACCCACTTGAACACCCCCTCATCTCCTTTAACTACATCACACCTGCCCAGACCCTCAAGAACACACCTCCATCTCTATTAACTACATCACACCTGCCCAAACCCACTAACTACATCACACCTGCCCAGACCCACTAGAACACACCTCCATCTCCATTAACTACATCACACCTGCCCAAACCCACTAGAACACACTTCCATCTCCAATAACTAACTACATCACACCTGCCCAGACCTACTAGAACACACCTCCATCTCCATTAACTTCATTACACTTGCCCAGACCCACTAGAACACACCTCCATCTCCATTAACTTCATCACACCTGCCCAGACCTCCTAAAACACACCTCCATCTCCATTAACTACATCACACCTGCCCAGACCTCCTAAAACACACCTCCATCTCCATTAACTTCATCACACCTGCCCAGACACACTTGAACACCCACTCATCTCCACTAACTACATCACACCTGCCCAGACCTCCTAAAACACACCTCCATCTCTATTAACGACATCACACCTGCCCAGTCCCACTAGAACACCCCCCCCCATCTCCATTAACGAAATCACACCTGCCCAGATCCACTAGATCACACCCCCATCTCCATTAACTACATCGCACCTGCCCAGACCCACTAGAACACATCTCCATTAACTACATCACACCTGCCCAGACCCCCTAGAACACTCACCCCCATCTCCATTAACGAAATCACACCTGCCCAGACCCCCTAGAACACTCACCCCCATCTCCATTAACTACATCACACCTTCCCAGATCCACTAGAACACAACTCCATCAACTACATCACACCTGCCCAGACCCACTAGAACACTCCTCCATCTCCATTAACTACATCACACCTGCCCAGACCCACGAGAACACACATCCATCTCCATTAACGACACCACACCTGCCCATACCCACTTGAACACATTCTGATCTCCATTAACTACATCACACCTGCCCAGACCCCCTAGAACCAACCTCCATATCCATTAACTACATCACACCTTCCCAGACCCACTAGAACACAGCCCTATATTCACGGACAACATCACACCTTCCCAGACCTCCTAAAACACACCTCCATCTCCATTCACTGCATCACACCTGCACAAACCCACTAGAACACACTCCAATCTCCATTAACTACATCACACCTGCCCAGACCCACTAGAACACATTCCCATCTCCATTAACTACATCACACCTGCCCAGACCCACTAGAACACAGCCCTATGTTCACTGACAACATCACACCTGCCCAGACCTCCTAAAACACACCTCCATCTCCATTAACTACATCACACCTGCACAGACCTCCTAAAACACACCTCCATCTCCATTAACTTCATCACACCTGCCCAGACCCACTTGAACACCCCCTCATCTCCACTAACTACATCACACCTGCCCAGACCTCCTAAAACACACCTCCATCTCTATTAACGACATCACACCTGCCCAGTCCCACTAGAACACCCCCCCCCCATCTCCATTAACTTCATCACACCTGCCCAGACCCTCTAGAACACACCTCCATCTCTATTAACTACATCACACCTGCCCAAACCCACTAACTACATCACACCTGCCCAGACCCACTAGAACACACCTCCATCTCCATTAACTACATCACACCTGCCCAGACCCACTAGAACACATCTCCATTAACTACATCACACCTGCCCAGACCCCCTAGAACAAACCTCCATCTCCATTAACTACATCACACCTTCCCAGATCCACTAGAACACAACTCCATCAACTACATCACACCTGCCCAGACCCCCTAAAACACACCTCCATCTCTATTAACTACATAACACCTGCCCAAACCCACTAGAACACACCTCCATCAACTACAACACACCTGCACAGACCCACTAGAACACATTCCCATCTCCATTAACTACATCACACCTGCCCAGACCCACTAGAACACAGCCCTATGTTCACTGACAACATCACACCTGCCCAGACCTCCTAAAACACACCTCCATTAAATACATCACACCTGCCCAGACCCAATAGAACAAACCTCCATCTCCATTAATTACATCACACCTTCCCAGACCCACTGGAATACACCTCCATCAACTACATCACACCTGCCCATACCCACTAGAACACATTCCCATCTCTATTAACTACATCACACCTGCCCAGACCCACTAAAACACAGCCCCATCTCCACTGACTTCATCACACCTGCCCAGATCTCCTAAAACACACCTCCATGTCCATTAACTACATCACACCTGCCCAGACCCACTTGAACACCCCCTCATCTCCTTTAACTACATCACACCTGCCCAGACCCTCAAGAACACACCTCCATCTCTATTTACTACATCACACCTGCCCAAACCCACTAACTACATCACACCTGCCCAGACCCACTAGAACACACCTCCATCTCCATTAACTACATCACACCTGCCCAAACCCACTAGAACACACTTCCATCTCCAATAACTAACTACATCACACCTGCCCAGACCTACTAGAACACACCTCCATCTCCATTAACTTCATTACACTTGCCCAGACCCACTAGAACACACCTCCATCTCCATTAACTTCATCACACCTGCCCAGACCCACTAGAACACACCTCCATCTCCATTAACTACATCACACTTGCCCAGACTCACTAAAACACTTCCCCATCTCCACTGACTTCATCACACCTGCCCAGACCTCCTAAAACACACCTCCATCTCCATTAACTACATCACACCTGCCCAGACCTCCTAAAACACACCTCCATCTCCATTAACTTCATCACACCTGCCCAGACCCACTTGAACACCCACTCATCTCCACTAACTACATCACACCTGCCCAGACCTCCTAAAACACACCTCCATCTCTATTAACGACATCACACCTGCCCAGTCCCACTAGAACACCCCCCATCTCCATTAACGAAATCACACCTGCCCAGATCCACTAGATCACACCCCCATCTCCATTAACTACATCGCACCTGCGCAGACCCACTAGAACACATCTCCATTAACTACATCACACCTGCCCAGACCCCCTAGAACACTCACCCCCATCTCCATTAACGAAATCACACCTGCCCAGACCCCCTAGAACACCCCCATCTCCATTAACTACATCACACCTTCCCAGATCCACTAGAACACAACTCCATCAACTACATCACACCTGCCCAGACCCACTAGAACACTCCTCCATCTCCATTAACTACATCACACCTGCCCAGACCCACGAGAACACACATCCATCTCCATTAACGACACCACACCTGCCCATACCCACTTGAACACATTCTGATCTCCATTAACTACATCACACCTGCCCAGACCCCCTAGAACCAACCTCCATATCCATTAACTACATCACACCTTCCCAGACCCACTAGAACACAGCCCTATATTCACGGACAACATCACACCTGCCCAGACCTCCTAAAACACACCTCCATCTCCATTCACTGCATCACACCTGCACAAACCCACTAGAACACACTCCAATCTCCATTAACTACATCACACCTGCCCAGACCCACTAGAACACATTCCCATCTCCATTAACTACATCACACCTGCCCAGACCCACTAGAATACAGCTCCATCTCCATTAATTACATCACACCTTCCCAGACCCACAAGAACACATCTCCATTAACTACATCACACCTGCCCAGACCCACTAGAACACACATCCATTAACGACACCACAACTGCCCATACCCACTTGAACACATTCTGATCTCCATTAACTACATCACACCTGCCCAGACCCCCTAGAACACTCCTCCATTTCCATCAACTACATCACACCTTCCCAGACCCACTAGAACACTCCTCCATCTCCATTAACTACATCACACCTGCCCAGACCCACTTGAACACTCCTCCATCTCCATTAACTACATCACATCTGCCCAGACCCCCTAGAACAAACCTCCATCTCCATTAACTACTTCACACCTGCACAAACCCACTAGAACACACTCCAATCTCCATTAACTACATCACACCTGCCAAGACCCACGAGAACAAACCTCCATCTTCATTAACTACATCACACCTGCCCAGACCCACAAGAACACACCTCCATCTCCATTAACGACATCACACCTGCCCAGTCCCACTAGAACACGCCCCCAATCTCCATTAACTTCATCACACCTGCCCAGACCCTCTAGAACACACCTCCATCAACTACATCACACCTGCCCAGACCCTCTTGAACACATTCCCTTCTCCATTAACTACATTAACTACTACCCTCTAGAACACACCTCCATCTCTATTAACTACATCACACCTGCCCAAACCCACTAACTACATCACACCTGCCCAGACCCACTAGAACACAACTCCATCTCCGTTAACTACATCACACCTGCCCAGACTCACAAGAACACAGCCCCATCTCCACTGACTACATCACACCTGCCCAGACTTCCTAAAACACACCTCCATCTCTATTAACTACATAACACCTGCCCAAACCCACTAGAACACACCTCCATCAACTACATCACACCTGCACAGACCCACTAGAACACATTCCCATCTCCATTAACTACATCACACCTGCCCAGACCCACTAGAACACAGCCCTATGTTCACTGACAACATCACACCTGCCCAGACCTCCTAAAACACACATCCATCTCCATTAAATACATCACACCTGCCCAGACCCACTAGAACACAGCCCCATCTCCACTGACTACATCACACCTGCCCAGATCTCCTAAAACACACCTCCACGTCCATTAACTACATCACACCTGCCCAGACCCACTGGAACACCCCCTCATCTCCTTTAACTACATCACACCTGCCCAGACCCTCAAGAACACACCTCCATCTCCATTAACTACATCACACATGCCCAAACCCACTAGAACACACTTCCATCTCCAATAACTACATCACACCTGCCCAGACCTACTAGAACACACCTCCATCTCCATTAACTTCATTACACTTGCCCAGACCCACTAGAACACATCTCCATTAACTACATCACACCTGCCCAGACCCCCTAGAACAAACCTCCATCTCCATTAACTACATCACACCTTCCCAGATCCACTAGAACACAACTCCATCAACTACATCACACCTGCCCAGACCCCCTAAAACACACCTCCATCTCTATTAACTACATAACACCTGCCCAAACCCACTAGAACACACCTCCATCAACTACAACACACCTGCACAGACCCACTAGAACACATTCCCATCTCCATTAACTACATCACACCTGCCCAGACCCACTAGAACACAGCCCTATGTTCACTGACAACATCACACCTGCCCAGACCTCCTAAAACACACCTCCATCTCCATTAAATACATCACACCTGCCCAGACCCAATAGAAAAAACCTCCATCTCCATTAATTACATCACACCTTCCCAGACCCACTGGAACACACCTCCATCAACTACATCACACCTGCCCATACCCACTAGAACACATTCCCATCTCTATTAACTACATAAAACCTGCCCAGACCCACTAGAACACAGCCCCATCTCCACTGACTACATCACACCTGCCCAGACCTACTAGAACACACCTCCATCTCCATTAACTTCATTACACTTGCCCAGACCCACTAGAACACACCTCCATCTCCATTAACTTCATCACACCTGCCCAGACCCACTAGAACACACCTCCATCTCAATTAACTTCATTACACTTGCCCAGACCCACTAAAACACAGCCCCATCTCCACTGACTTCATCACACCTGCCCAGACCTCCTAAAACACACCTCCATCTCCATTAACTACATCACACCTGCCCAGTCCCACTAGAACACCCCCCCCATCTCCATTAACTTCATCACACCTGCCCAGACCCTCTAGAACACAACTCCATCTCTATTAACTACATCACACCTGCCCAAACCCACTAACTACATCACACCTGCCCAGACCCACTAGAACACAACTCCATCTCCATTAACTACATCACACCTGCCCAGACCCTCTAGAACACATTCCCTTCTCCATTAACTACATCACACCTGCCCAGACTCACAAGAACACAGCCCCATCTCCACTGACTACATCACACCTGCCCAGACCTCCTAAAACACACCTCCATCTCCATTAACTACATCACACCTGCCCAGACCCCCTAAAACACACCTCCATCTCTATTAACTACATAACACCTGCCCAAACCCACTAGAACACACCTGCATCAACTACATCACACCTGCACAGACCCACTAGAACACATTCCCATCTCCATTAACTACATCACACCTGCCCAGACCCACTAGAACACAGCCCTATGTTCACTGACAACATCACACCTGCCCAGACCTCCTAAAACACACCTCCATCTCCATTAACTACATCACACCTGCCCAGACCTCCTAAAACACACCTCCATCTCCATTAACTTCATCACACCTGCCCAGACCCACTTGAACACCCCCTCATCTCCACTAACTACATCACACCTGCCCAGACCTCCTAAAACACACCTCCATCTCTATTAACGACATCACACCTGCCCAGTCCCACTAGAACACCCCCCCCCCCCCCCATCTCCATTAACTTCATCACACCTGCCCAGACCCTCTAGAACACACCTCCATCTCTATTAACTACATCACACCTGCCCAAACCCACTAACTACATCACACCTGCCCAGACCCACTAGAACACACCTCCATCTCCATTAACTACATCACACCTGCCCAAACCCACTAGAACACACTCCCATCTCCATTAACAACATCACATCTGCCCAGACCCCCTAGAACACTCACCCCCATCTCCATTAACGAAATCACACCTGCCCAGATCCACTAGATCACAACCCCATCTCCATTAACTACATCGCACCTGCCCAGACCCACTAGAACACATCTCCATTAACTACATCACACCTGCCCAGACCACCTAGAACAAACCTCCATCTCCATTAACTACATCACACCTTCCCAGATCCACTAGAACACAACTCCATCAACTACATCACACCTGCCCAGACCCCCTAAAACACACCTCCATCTCTATTAACTACATAACACCTGCCCAAACCCACTAGAACACACCTCCATCAACTACAACACACCTGCACAGACCCACTAGAACACATTCCCATCTCCATTAACTACATCACACCTGCCCAGACCCACTAGAACACAGCCCTATGTTCACTGACAACATCACACCTGCCCAGACCTCCTAAAACACACCTCCATCTCCATTAAATACATCACACCTGCCCAGACCCAATAGAACAAACCTCCATCTCCATTAATTACATCACACCTTCCCAGACCCACTGGAACACACCTCCATCAACTACATCACACCTGCCCATACCAACTAGAACACATTCCCATCTCTATTAACTACATCACACCTGCCCAGACCCACTAGAACACAGCCCCATCTCCACTGACTACATCACACCTGCCCAGATCTCCTAAAACACACCTCCATGTCCATTAACTACATCACACCTGCCCAGACCCACTTGAACACCCCCTCATCTCCTTTAACTACATCACACCTGCCCAGACCCTCAAGAACACACCTCCATCTCCATTAACTTCATTACACTTGCCCAGACCCACTAAAACACAGCCCCATCTCCACTGACTTCATCACACCTGCCCAGACCTCCTAAAACACACCTCCATCTCCATTAACTACATCACACCTGCCCAGTCCCACTAGAACACCCCCCCATCTCCATTAACTTCATCACACCTGCCCAGACCCTCTAGAACACAACTCCATCTCTATTAACTACATCACACCTGCCCAAACCCACTAACTACATCACACCTGCCCAGACCCACTAGAACACAACTCCATCTCCGTTAACTACATCACACCTGCCCAGACCCTCTACAACACACCTCCATCTCCATTAACTACATCACACCTGCCCAGACCCTCTAGAACACATTCCCTTCTCCATTAACTACATAACACCTGCCCAAACCCACTAGAACACACCTCCATCAACTACATCACACCTGCACAGACCCACTAGAACACATTCACATCTCCATTAACTACATCACACCTGCCCAGACCCACTAGAACACAGCCCTATGTTCACTGACAACATCACACCTGCCCAGACCTCCTAAAACACACCTCCATCTCCATTAACTACATCACACCTGCCCAGACCCACTAGAACACACCTCCATCTCCATTAACTTCATCACACCTGCCCAAACCCACTAGAACACACTTCCATCTCCAATAACTAACTACATCACACCTGCCCAGACCTACTAGAACACACCTCCATCTCCATTAACTTCATTACACTTGCCCAGACCCACTAGAACACACCTCCATCTCCATTAACTTCATCACACCTGCCCAGACCCACTAGAACACACCTCCATCTCCATTAACTACATCACACTTGCCCAGACTCACTAAAACACTTCCCCATCTCCACTGACTTCATCACACCTGCCCAGACCTCCTAAAACACACCTCCATCTCCATTAACTACATCACACCTGCCCAGACCTCCTAAAACACACCTCCATCTCCATTAACTTCATCACTCCTGCCCAGACCCACTTGAACACCCCCTCATCTCCACTAACTACATCACACCTGCCCAGACCTCCTAAAACACACCCCACATCTCTATTAACGACATCACACCTGCCCAGTCCCACTAGAACACCCCCCCCATCTCCATTAACGAAATCACACCTGCCCAGATCCACTAGATCACACCCCCATCTCCATTAACTACATCGCACCTGCCCAGACCCACTAGAACACATCTCCATTAACTACATCACACCTGCCCAGACCCCCTAGAACACTCACCCCCATCTCCATTAACGAAATCACACCTGCCCAGACCCCCTAGAACACTCACCCCCATCTCCATTAACTACATCACACCTTCCCAGATCCACTAGAACACAACTCCATCAACTACATCACACCTGCCCAGACCCACTAGAACACTCCTCCATCTCCATTAACTACATCACACCTGCCCAGACCCACGAGAACACACATCCATCTCCATTAACGACACCACACCTGCCCATACCCACTTGAACACATTCTGATCTCCATTAACTACATCACACCTGCCCAGACCCCCTAGAACCAACCTCCATATCCATTAACTACATCACACCTTCCCAGACCCACTAGAACACAGCCCTATATTCACGGACAACATCACACCTGCCCAGACCTCCTAAAACACACCTCCATCTCCATTCACTGCATCACACCTGCACAAACCCACTAGAACACACTCCAATCTCCATTAACTACATCACACCTGCCCAGACCCACTAGAACACATTCCCATCTCCATTAACTACATCACACCTGCCCAGACCCACTAGAATACACCTCCATCTCCATTAACTTCATCACACCTGCCCAGACCGACAAGAACACATCTCCATTAACTACATCACACCTGCCCAGACCCACTAGAACACATTCCCATCTCCATTAACTACATCACACCTGCCCAGACCCACTAGAATACACCTCCATCTCCATTAATTACATCACACCTTCCCAGACCCACAAGAACACATCTCCATTAACTACATCACACCTGCCCAGACCCACTAGAACACACATCCATTAACGACACCACACCTGCCCATACCCACTTGAACACATTCTGATCTCCATTAACTACATCACACCTGCCCAGACCCCCTAGAACAAACCTCCATTTCCATCAACTACATCACACCTTCCCAGACCCACTAGAACACTCCTCCATCTCCATTAACTACATCACACCTGCCCAGACCCACTTGAACACTCCTCCATCTCCATTAACTACAACACATCTGCCCAGACCCCCTAGAACAAACCTCCATCTCCATTAACTACTTCACACCTGCACAAACCCACTAGAACACACTCCAATCTCCATTAACTACATCACACCTGCCAAGACCCACGAGAACAAACCTCCATCTTCATTAACTACATCACACCTGCCCAGACCCACAAGAACACACCTCCATCTCCATTAACGACATCACACCTGCCCAGTCCCACTAGAACACGCCCCCAATCTCCATTAACTTCATCACACCTGCCCAGACCCTCTAGAACACACCTCCATCAACTACATCACACCTGCCCAGACCCTCTTGAACACATTCCCTTCTCCATTAACTACATTAACTACTACCCTCTATAACACACCTCCATCTCTATTAACTACATCACACCTGCCCAAACCCACTAACTACATCACACCTGCCCAGACCCACTAGAACACAACTCCATCTCCGTTAACTACATCACACCTGCCCAGACTCACAAGAACACAGCCCCATCTCCACTGACTACATCACACCTGCCCAGACTTCCTAAAATACACCTCCATCTCTATTAACTACATAACACCTGCCCAAACCCACTAGAACACACCTCCATCAACTACATCACACCTGCACAGACCCACTAGAACACATTCCCATCTCCATTAACTACATCACACCTGCCCAGACCCACTAGAACACAGCCCTATGTTCACTGACAACATCACACCTGCCCAGACCTTCTAAAACACACCTCCATCTCCATTAAATACATCACACCTGCCCAGACCCACTAGAACACAGCCCCATCTCCACTGACTACATCACACCTGCCCAGATCTCCTAAAACACACCTCCATCTTCATTAACTACATCACACCTGCCCAGACCCACTTGAACACCCCCTCATCTCCTTTAACTACATCACACCTGCCCAGACCCTCAAGAACACACCTCCATCTCCATTAACTACATCACACCTGCCCAAACCCACTAGAACACACTTCCATCTCCAATAACTACATCACACCTGCCCAGACCTACTAGAACACACCTCCATCTCCATTAACTTCATTACACTTGCCCAGACCCACTAGAACACACCTCCATCTCCATTAACTACATCACATTTGCCCAGACTCACTAAAATATATCCCATTTAGCCGACGCTTTTGTCCAAAGCGACTTACAAGTCGGCTGGGGCCACTACTTTTACATATGGGTGGCCCCAGCGGGAATCGAACCCACGACGCTTGGCGTTGCAAGCGCCATGCTCTACCGACTGAGCCACACAGGACCCACTAAAACACAGCCCCATCTCCACTGACTTCATCACACCTGCCCAGACCTCCTAAAACACACCTCCATCTCTATTAACGACATCACACCTGCCCAGTCCCACTAGAACACCCCCCCCATTTCCATTAACTTCATCACACTTGCCCAGACTCACTAGAACACAACTCCATCTCCGTTAACTACATCACACCTGCCCAGACCCTCTAGAACACACCTCCATCTCCATTAACTACATCACACCTGCCCAGACCCACAAGAACACACCTCCATCTCCATTAATTACATCACACCTTCCCAGACCCACTAGAACACACCTCCATCAACTACATCACTCCAGCCCAGACCCACTAGAATACATTCCCATCTCCATTAACGACATCACACCTGCCCAGTCCCACTAGAACACCCCCCCATCTCCATTAACTTCATCACACCTGCCCAGACCCACTTGAACACACCTCCATCTCCATCAACTACATCACACCTGCCCAGACCAACTAGAACACATTCCCATCTCCATTAACTACATCACACCTTCCCAGACCCTCAAGAACACACCTCCATCTCCATTAACTACATCACACCTGCCCAGACCTACTAGAACACACCTCCATCTCCATTAACTTCATTACACTTGCCCAGACCCACTAGAACACACATCCATCTCCATTAACTTCATCACACCTGCCCAGACCCACTAGAACACACCTCCATCTCCATTAACTACATCACACTTGCCCAGACTCACTAAAACACATCCCCATCTCCACTGACTTCATCACACCTGCCCAGACCCACTAACTACATCACACCTGCCCAGACCCACTAGAACACAACTCCATCTCCGTTAACTACATCACACCTGCCCAGACCCTCTAGAACACACCTCCATCTCCATTAACTTCATCACACCTGCCCAGACCCACTAGAACACACCTCCATCTCCATTAACTACATCACACCTGCCCAGACCCACAAGAACACACTTCCATCTCCATTAATTTCATCACACCTGCCCAGACCCACTAGAACACACCTCCATCTCCATTAATTACATCACACCATCCCAGACCCACTAGAACACACCTCCATCAACTACATCACTCCAGCCCAGACCCACTAGAACACATTCCCATCTCCATTAACGACATCACACCTGTCCAGACCCACTAGAACACAGCCCCATCTCCACTGACAACATCACACCTGCCCAGACCCTCTTGAACACACCTCCATCTCCATTAACTACATCACACCTGCCCAGATCCCCAAGAACACAGCCCCATCTCCATTAACTACATCACACCTGCCCAGACCCAAGCCCCATCTCCACTGACTACATCACACCTGCCCAGACCTCCTAAAACACACCATCCCCATTAACTACATCACATCTGCCCAGACACACTTGAACACCCCCACATCTCCATTAACTACATCACACCTGCCCAGACCCACTAGAACACAGCCCTATGTTCACTGACAACATCACACCTGACCAGACCTCCTAAAACACACCTCCATCTCCATTCACTACATCACACCTGCCCAAACCCACTAGAACACACTCCAATCTCAATTAACTACATCACACCTGCCCAGACCCACAAGAACAAACCTCCATCTCCATTAACTACATCACACCTGCCCAGACCCACAAGAACACACATCCATCTCCATTAACTACATCACACCTGCCCAGACCCACTTGAACACACCTCCATCTCCATTAACGACATCACACCTGCCCAGTCCCACTAGAACACCCCCCCATCTCCATTAACTTCATCACACCTGCCCAGACTCACTTGAACACACCTCCATCTCCATCAACTACATCACACCTGCCCAGACCTACTAGAACACACCTCCATCTCCATTAACTTCATTACACTTGCCCAGACCCACTAGAACACACCTCCATCTCCATTAACTTCATCACACCTGCCCAGACCCACTAGAACACACCTCCATCTCCATTAACTACATCACACTTGCCCAGACTCACTAAAACACAGCCCCATCTCCACTGACTTCATCACACCTGCCCAGACCTCCTAAAACACACCTCCATCTCCATTAACTACATCACACGTGCCCAGACCCACTAGAACACACCTCCATCTCCATTAACTACATCACACCTGCCCAAACCCACTAGAACACATTCTCATCTCCATTAACAACATCACACCTGCACAGACCCCCTAGAACACTCACCCCCATCTCCATTAACGAAATCACACCTGCCCAGATCCACTAGATCACACCCCCATCTCCATTAATTACATCACACCTGCCCAGATCCACTAGATCACACCCCCATCTCCATTAATTACATCACACCAGCCCAGACCTCCTAAAACACACCATCCCCATTAACTACATCACACCTACCCAGACCCACTAGAACACATCTCCATAAACTACATCACACCTGCCCAGACCCACTAGAACAAACCTCCATCTCCATTAATTACATCACACCTGCCCAGATCCACTAGATCACACCCCCATCTCCATTAATTACATCACACCAGCCCAGACCTCCTAAAACACACCATCCCCATTAACTACATCACACCTACCCAGACCCACTAGAACACAACTCCATCTCCCTTAACTTCATCACACCTGCCCAGACCCACAAGAAGACCCCCACATCATCTCCATTGACGACATCACACCTGCCCAGACACTCTAGAACACACCTCCATCTACATTAACTACATCACACCTGCCCAAACCCACTAGAACACACTCCCTTCTCCATTAACTACATCACACCTGCCCAGACCCACTAGAACACATTCCCATCTCTATTAACTACATCACACCTGCCCAGACCCACTAGAACACAGCCCCATCTCCACTGACTACATCACACCTGCCCAGACCTCCTAAAACACACCTCCATCTCCATTAACTACATCATACCTGCCCAGACCCCCTAAAACACACCTCCATCTCCATTAATTACATCACACCTTCCAAGACCCACAAGAACACATCTCCATTAACTACATCACACCTGCGCAGACCCACTAGAACACACATCCATTAACGACACCACACCTGCCCATACCCACTAGAACACACTCCAATCTCCATTAACTACATCACACCTGCCAAGACCCACGAGAACAAACCTCCATCTTCATTAACTACATCACACCTGCCCAGACCCACAAGAACACACCTCCATCTCCATTAATGACATCACACCTGCCCATACCCACTAGAACACATTCCCATCTCTATTAACTACATCACACCTGCCCAGACCCACTAGAACACAGCCCCATCTCCACTGTCTACATCACACCTGCCCAGATCTCCTAAAACACACCTCTATGTCCATTAACTACATCACACCTGCCCAGACCCTCAAGAACACACCTCCATCTCCATTAACTACATCACACCTGCCCAAACCCACTAGAACACACTTCCATCTCCAATAACTACATCACACCTGCCCAGACCTACTAGAACACAGCTCCATCTCCATTAACTTCATTACACTTGCCCAGACCCACTAGAACACACCTATATCTCCATTAACTTCATCACACCTGCCCAGACCCACTGGAACACACCTCCATCTCCATTAACTATATCACACTTGCCCAGACTCACTAAAACACAGCCTCATCTCCACTGACTTCATCACACCTGCCCAGACCTCCTAAAACACACCTCCATCTCCATTAACTACATCACACCTGCCCAGACCCACTTGAACACCCCCTCATCTCTATTAACGACATCACACCTGCCCAGTCACACTAGAACACCCCCCATCTCCATTAACTTCATCACACCTGCCCAGACCCACTAGAACACACTCCCATCTCCATTAACTACATCACACCTGCCCAGACCCACTTGAACACACCTCCATCTCCATTAACGACATCACACCTGCCCAGTCCCACTAGAACACCCCCCCATCTCCATTAACTACATCACACCTGCCCAGACCCACTAGAACATACTTATATCTCCACTAACTACATCACACCTGCCCAGACCTGCTAGAACACACCTCCATCTCCATTATCTACATCACACCTGCCCAGACCCCCTAGAACACACCTCCATCTCCATTAACTATATCAAACCTTCCCAGACCCTCAAGAACACACCTCCATCTCCATTAACTACATCGCACCTGCCCAAACCCACTAGAAAATACTTATATCTCCACTAACTACATCACACCTGCCCAGATCTGCTAGAACACACCTCCATCTCCATTATCTACATCACACCTGCCCAGACCCCCTAGAACACACCTCCATCTCCATTAACTACATCAAACCTTCCCAGACCCCCTAGAACACACCCCTATCTCCATTAACTACATCACAGCTGCCCAGACCCACAAGAACACACCTCCATCAACTACATCACACCTTCCCAGACCCACTAGAACACACCATCAACAACACCACACCTGCCCAGACCCACTAGAACACTCCTCCATCTCCATTAACTACATCACACCTGCCCAGACCCACTTGTTCACACCCCATCTCCACGAAATACATCACACCTGCCCAGACCTCCTAAAACACACCTCCATCTCCATTAACTACATCACACCTTCCCAGACCCACTAGAACACAGCCCTATGTTCACGGACAACATCACACCTGCCCAGACCTCCTAAAACACACCTCCATCTCCATTCACTACATCACACCTGCCCAAACCCACTAGAACAAACTCCAATCTCCATTAACTACATCACACCTGCCCAGACCCACGAGAACAAACCTCCATCTCCATTAACTACATCACACCTGCCCAGAACCACAAGAACACACCTCCATCTCCATTAACGACATCACACCTGCCCAGTCCCACTTGAAAACCCCCTATCTCCATTAATTACATCACACCTGCCCAAATCCACTAGAACACACTTCCATCTCCACTAACGATATCACACCTGCCCAGACCCACTAAACACAACTCCATCTCCGTTTACTACATCACACCTGCCCAGACCCACTCGAACACACTTCCATCATCTCCATTAACTACATCACACCTGCCCAGACCCAATAGAACAAACCTCCATCTCCATTAACTACATCACACCTGCCAAGCCCACAAGAACACACCTCCATCTCCATTAACTACATCACACCTGCCCAAACCCACGAGAACACACTCCCATCTCCGTTAACTACATCACAGCTGCCCAGACCCACTAGAACACACCTCCATCTCCATTAACTACATCACACCTTCCCAGACCCACAAGAACACTC
>NW_027009438.1:0-42500 GCF_036934945.1 Oncorhynchus masou masou | reverse complement strand
CAGTACATTGGTAGTGGGTTTACAGTAGACTGGTAGTGGGTTTACGTTAGACTGGTAGTGGGTTTACAGTAGACTGGTCATGTGATTACAGTAGACTGGTAGTGGGTTACAGTAGATTGGTAGTGGGTTTACAGTAGACTGGTAGTGGGTTTACAGTAGACTGGTAGTTTGTTTACAGTAGACTGGTAGTGGGTTTACAGTAGACTGGTAGTGGTTTTACAGTAGACTGGTAGTGGGTTTACAGTAGATTGGTATTGGGTTTACAGTAGACTGGTAGTGGGTTTACAGTAGACTAGTAGTGGGTTTACAGTAGACTGGTAGTGGGTTTACAGTAGACTGGTAGTGGGTTTACAGTAGACTGGTAGTGTGTTTACAGTAGACTGGTGATGTGTTTACAGTAGACTGGTAGTGGGTTTACAGTAGACTTGTAGTGGGTTTACAGTAGACTTGTAGTGGTTTACAGTAGATTGGTAGTGGGTTTACATTAGACTGGTAGTGGGTTTACAGTAGACTGGTCATGTGATTACAGGAGACTGGTAGTGGGTATACAGTAGACTGGTAGTGGTTTTACAGTAGACTGGTAATGTGCAAACAGTAGACCGGTAATGTGTTTACAGTAGACTGGTAGTGGGTTTACAGTAGACTGGTAGTGGGTTTACAGTAGACTGGTAGTGGGTTTACAGTAGACTGGTGATATATTTACATTAGACTGGTAGTGGGTTTACAGTAGACTGGTAGAGGGTTTACAGTAGACTGGTAGTGGGTTTACAGTAGACTGGTAGTGGGTTTACAGTAGACTGGTAGTGGGTTTACAGTAGATTGGTAGTGGGTTTACAGTAGACTGGTAGTGGGTTTACAGTAGACTGGTAGTGGGTTTACAGTAGACTGGTGATGCGTTTACAGTAGACTGGCAGTGGGTTTACAGTAGACTGGCAGTGGGTTTACAGTAGACTGGTAGTGGGTTACAGTAGATTAGTAGTGGGTTTACAGTAGACTGGTAGTGGGTTTACAGTAGACTGGTAGTGTGTTTACAGTAGACTGGTGATGTGTTTACAGTAGACTGGTAGTGGGTTTACAGTAGACTGGTAGTGGGTTTACAGTAGACTGGTAGTGGGTTACAGTAGATTGGTAGTGGGTTTACAGGAGATTGGTAGTGGGTTTACAGTAGACTGGTGATGTGTTTACAGTAGACTGGTAGTGAGTTTACAGTAGACTGGTAGTGGGTTTACAGTAGACTAGTGATGTGTTTACAGTAGACTGGTACTGGGTTTACAGTAGACTGGTAGTGGGTTTACAGTAGACTGGTGATGTGTTTACAGTAGACTGGTGGGTTTACAGGAGACTGGTAGTGGGTTTACAGTAGACTGGTAGTGGGTTTACAGTAGACTGGTCATGTGATTACAGTAGACTGGTAGTGGGTTACAGTAGATTGGTAGTGGGTTTACAGTAGACTGGTAGTGGGTTTACAGTAGACTGGTAGTTGGTTTACAGTGGACTGGTGTTGTGTTTACAATAGACTGGTAGTGGGTTTACAGTAGACTGGTAGTGGGTTTACAGTAGACTGGTAGTGGGTTTACAGTAGACTGGTAGTGGGTTTACAGTAGACTGGTAGTGGGTTTACAGTAGACTGGTAGAGGGTTTACAGTAGACTGGTAGTGGGATTACAGTAGACTGGTAGTGGTTTTACAGTAGACTGGTAGTGGGTTTACAGTAGATTGGTAGTGGGTTTACAGTAGACTGGCAGTGGGTTTACAGTAGACTGGTAGTGGGTTTACAGTAGACTGGTAGTGGATTACAGTAGATTGGTAGTGGGTTTACAGTAGACTGGTAGTGGGTTTACAGTAGACTGGTAGTGGGTTTACAGTAGACTGGTAGTGGGTTTACAGTAGATTGGTAGTGGGTTTACAGTAGACTGGTAGTGGGTTTACAGTAGACTGGTAATGTGCAAACAGTAGACCGGTAATGTGTTTACAGTAGACTGGTAGTGGGTTTACATTAGATTGGTAGTGGGTTTACAGTAGACTGGTAGTGGGTTTACAGTAGACTGGTAGTGGGTTACAGTAGATTGGTAGTGGGCTTACAGTAGACTGGTAGAGGGTTTACAGTAGACTGGTAGTGGGTTTACAGTAGACTGGTAGTGGTTTTAAAGTAGACTGGTAGTGGGTTTACAGTAGATTGGTATTGGGTTTACAGTAGACTGGTAGTGGGTTTACAGTAGACTGGTGATGTGTTTACAGTAGACTGGTGGGTTTACAGGAGACTGGTAGTGGGTTTACAGTAGACTGGTAGTGGGTTTACAGTAGACTGGTAGTTGGTTTACAGTAGAATGGTAAAGTGTTTACAGTAGATTGGTAGTGGGTTTACAGTAGACTGGTAGTGGGTTTACGTTAGACTGGTAGTGGGTTTACAGTAGACTGGTCATGTGATTACAGTAGACTGGTAGTGGGTTACAGTAGATTGGTAGTGGGTTTACAGTAGACTGGTAGTGGGTTTACAGTAGACTGGTAGTTTGTTTACAGTAGACTGGTAGTGGGTTTACAGTAGACTGGTAGTGGGTTTACAGTAGACTGGTAGTTGGTTTACAGTGGACTGGTGATGTGTTTACAGTAGACTGGTAGTGGGTTTACAGTAGACTGGTAGTGGGTTTACAGTAGACTGGTAGTGGGTTTACAGTAGACTGGTAGTGGGTTTACAGTAGATTGGTAGTGGGTTTACAGTAGACTGGTAGTGGGTTTACAGTAGACTGGTAGTGGGTTTACAGTAGACTGGTGATGTGTTTACAGTAGACTGGCAGTGGGTTTACAGTAGACTGGCAGTGAGTTTACAGTAGACTGGTAGTGGGTTACAGTAGATTAGTAGTGGGTTTACAGTAGACTGGTAGTGGGTATACAGTAGACTGGTAGTGTGTTTACAGCAGACTGGTGATGTGTTTACAGTAGACTGGTAGTGGGTTTACAGTAGACTGGTAGTGGGTTTACAGTAGACTGGTAGTGGGTTACAGTAGATTGGTAGTGGGTTTACAGGAGATTGGTAGTGGGTTTACAGTAGACTGGTGATGTGTTTACAGTAGACTGGTAGTGGGTTTACAGTAGACTGGTAGTGGGTTTACAGTAGACTAGTGATGTGTTTACAGTAGACTGGTACTGGGTTTACAGTAGACTGGTAGTGGGTTTACAGTAGACTGGTAGTGGTTTTACAGTAGACTGGTGGTGGGTTTACAGTAGATTGGTAGTGTGTTTACAGTAGACTGGTAGTGGGTTTACAGTAGACTGGTAGTGTGTTTACAGTAGACTGGTGATGTGTTTACAGTAGACTGGTAGTGGGTTTACAGTAGACTTGTAGTGGGTTTACAGTAGACTGGTAGTGGGTTACAGTAGATTGGTAGTGGGTTTACAGTAGACTGGTAGTGGGTTTACAGTAGACTGGTAGTGGGTTTACAGTAGACTGGTAGTGGGTTTACAGTAGACTGGTGATGTGTTTACAGTAGACTGGTAGTGGGTTTACAGTAGACTGGTAGAGGGTTTACAGTAGACTGGTAGTGGGTTTACAGTAGACTGGTAGTGGGTTTACAGTAGACTGGTTGTGGGTATACAGTAGATTGGTAGTGGTTTTACAGTACACTGGTAGTGGGTTTACAGTAGACTGGTAGTGGGTTTACATTAGACTGGTCGTGGGTTACAGTAGATTTGTAGTGGGTTTACAGTAGACTGGTAGTTTGTTTACAGTAGACTGGTAGTGGGTTTACAGTAGACTGGTAGTGGGTTTACAGTAGACTGGTAGTGGGTTACAGTAGATTGGTAGTGGGTTTACAGTAGACTGGTAGAGGGTTTACAGTAGACTGGTAGTGGGTTTACAGTAGACTGGTAGTGGTTTTACAGTAGACTGGTAGTGGGTTTACAGTAGATTGGTAGTGTGTTTACAGTAGATTGGTAGTGGGTTTACAGTAGACTGGTGATGTGTTTACAGTAGACTGGTGGGTTTACAGGAGACTTGTAGTGGGTATACAGTAGACTGGTAGTGGGTTTACAGTAGACTGGTAATGTGCAAACAGTAGACCGGTAATGTGTTTACAGTAGACTGGTAGTGGGTTTACAGTAGACTGGTAGTGGGTTTACAGTAGACTGGTAGTGGGTTTACAGTAGACTGGTGTATATTTACATTAGACTGGTAGTGGGTTTACAGTAGACTGGTAGAGGGTTTACAGTAGACTGGTAGTGGGTTTACAGTAGACTGGTAGTGGGTTTACAGTAGACTGTTAGTGGGTTTACAGTAGATTGGTAGTGGGTTTACAGTAGACTGGTAGTGGGTTTACAGTAGACTGGTAGTGGGTTTACAGTAGACTGGTGATGTGTTTACAGTAGACTGGCAGTGGGTTTACAGTAGACTGGCAGTGGGTTTACAGTAGACTGGTAGTGGGTTACATTAGATTAGTAGTGGGTTTACAGTAGACTGGTAGTGGGTTTACAGTAGACTGGTAGTGGGTTTACAGTAGACTGGTGATGTGTTTACAGTAGACTGGTAGTGGGTTTACAGTAGACTGGTAGTGGGTTTACAGTAGACTGGTAGTGGGTTACAGTAGATTGGTAGTGGGTTTACATTAGATTGGTAGTGGGTTTACAGTAGACTGGTGATGTGTTTACAGTAGACTGGTAGTGGGTTTACAGTAGACTGGTAGTGGGTTTACAGTAGACTAGTGATGTGTTTACAGTAGACTGGTACTGGGTTTACAGTAGACTGGTAGTGGGTTTACAGTAGACTGGTAGTGGTTTTACAGTAGACTGGTAGTGGGTTTACAGTAGATTGGTAGTGTGTTTACAGTAGACTGGTAGTGGGTTTACAGTAGACTGGTAGTGTGTTTACAGTAGACTGGTGATGTGTTTACAGTAGACTGGTAGTGGGTTTACAGTAGACTTGTAGTGGGTTTACAGTAGACTGGTAGTGGGTTACAGTAGATTGGTAGTGGGTTTACAGTAGACTGGTAGTGGGTTTACAGTAGACTGGTAGTGGGTTTACAGTAGACTGGTAGTGGGTTTACAGTAGACTGGTGTTGTGTTTACAGTAGACTGGTAGTGGGTTTACAGTAGACTGGTAGAGGGTTTACAGTAGACTGGTAGTGGGTTTACAGTAGACTGGTAGTGGTTTTAAAGTAGACTGGTAGTGGGTTTACAGTAGATTGGTATTGGGTTTACAGTAGACTGGTAGTGGGTTTACAGTAGACTGGTGATGTGTTTACAGTAGACTGGTGGGTTTACAGGAGACTGGTAGTGGGTTTACAGTAGACTGGTAGTGGGTTTACAGTAGACTGGTAGTTGGTTTACAGTAGAATGGTAAAGTGTTTACAGTACATTGGTAGTGGGTTTACAGTAGACTGGTAGTGGGTTTACGTTAGACTGGTAGTGGGTTTACAGTAGACTGGTCATGTGATTACAGTAGACTGGTAGTGGGTTACAGTAGATTGGTAGTGGGTTTACAGTAGACTGGTAGTGGGTTTACAGTAGACTGGTAGTTTGTTTACAGTAGACTGGTAGTGGGTTTACAGTAGACTGGTAGTGGGTTTACAGTAGACTGGTAGTTGGTTTACAGTGGACTGGTGATGTGTTTACAGTAGACTGGTAGTGGGTTTACAGTAGACTGGTAGTGGGTTTACAGTAGACTGGTAGTGGGTTTACAGTAGACTGGTAGAGGGTTTACAGTAGACTGGTAGAGGGTTTACAGTAGACTGGTAGTGGTTTTACAGTAGACTGGTAGTGGGTTTACAGTAGATTGGTATTGGGTTTACAGTAGACTGGTAGTGGGTTTACAGTAGACTAGTAGTGGATTACAGTAGATTGGTAGTGGGTTTACAGTAGACTGGTAGTGGGTTTACAGTAGACTGGTAGTGGGTTTACAGTAGACTGGCTGGTTTACAGGAGACTGGTAGTGGGTATACAGTAGACTGGTAGTGGGTTTACAGTGGACTGGTAATGTGCAAACAGTAGACCGGTAATGTGTTTACAGTAGACTGGTAGTGGGTTTACAGTAGACTGGTAGTGGGTTTACAGTAGACTGGTAGTGTGTTTACAGTAGACTGGTGATGTGTTTACAGTAGACTGGTAGTGGGTTTACAGTAGACTTGTAGTGGGTTTACAGTAGACTTGTAGTGGTTTACAGTAGATTGGTAGTGGGTTTACATTAGACTGGTAGTGGGTTTACAGTAGACTGGTCATGTGATTACAGGAGACAGGTAGTGGGTATACAGTAGACTGGTAGTGGTTTTACAGTAGACTGGTAATGTGCAAACAGTAGACCGGTAATGTGTTTACAGTAGACTGGTAGTGGGTTTACAGTAGACTGGTAGTGGGTTTACAGTAGACTGGTAGTGGGTTTACAGTAGACTGGTGATATATTTACATTAGACTGGTAGTGGGTTTACAGTAGACTGGTAGAGGGTTTACAGTAGACTGGTAGTGGGTTTACAGTAGACTGGTAGTGGGTTTACAGTAGACTGGTAGTGGGTTTACAGTAGATTGGTAGTGGGTTTACAGTAGACTGGTAGTGGGTTTACAGTAGACTGGTAGTGGGTTTACAGTAGACTGGTGATGCGTTTACAGTAGACTGGCAGTGGGTTTACAGTAGACTGGCAGTGGGTTTACAGTAGACTGGTAGTGGGTTACAGTAGATTAGTAGTGGGTTTACAGTAGACTGGTAGTGGGTTTACAGTAGACTGGTAGTGTGTTTACAGTAGACTGGTGATGTGTTTACAGTAGACTGGTAGTGGGTTTACAGTAGACTGGTAGTGGGTTTACAGTAGACTGGTAGTGGGTTACAGTAGATTGGTAGTGGGTTTACAGGAGATTGGTAGTGGGTTTACAGTAGACTGGTGATGTGTTTACAGTAGACTGGTAGTGAGTTTACAGTAGACTGGTAGTGGGTTTACAGTAGACTAGTGATGTGTTTACAGTAGACTGGTACTGGGTTTACAGTAGACTGGTAGTGGGTTTACAGTAGACTGGTGATGTGTTTACAGTAGACTGGTGGGTTTACAGGAGACTGGTAGTGGGTTTACAGTAGACTGGTAGTGGGTTTACAGTAGACTGGTCATGTGATTACAGTAGACTGGTAGTGGGTTACAGTAGATTGGTAGTGGGTTTACAGTAGACTGGTAGTGGGTTTACAGTAGATTGGTAGTTGGTTTACAGTGGACTGGTGTTGTGTTTACAATAGACTGGTAGTGGGTTTACAGTAGACTGGTAGTGGGTTTACAGTAGACTGGTAGTGGGTTTACAGTAGACTGGTAGTGGGTTTACAGTAGACTGGTAGTGGGTTTACAGTAGACTGGTAGAGGGTTTACAGTAGACTGGTAGTGGGATTACAGTAGACTGGTAGTGGTTTTACAGTAGACTGGTAGTGGGTTTACAGTAGATTGGTAGTGGGTTTACAGTAGACTGGCAGTGGGTTTACAGTAGACTGGTAGTGGGTTTACAGTAGACTGGTAGTGGATTACAGTAGATTGGTAGTGGGTTTACAGTAGACTGGTAGTGGGTTTACAGTAGACTGGTAGTGGGTTTACAGTAGACTGGTAGTGGGTTTACAGTAGATTGGTAGTGGGTTTACAGTAGACTGGTAGTGGGTTTACAGTAGACTGGTAGTGGGTTACAGTAGATTGGTAGTGGGCTTACAGTAGACTGGTAGAGGGTTTACAGTAGACTGGTAGTGGGTTTACAGTAGACTGGTAGTGGTTTTAAAGTAGACTGGTAGTGGGTTTACAGTAGATTGGTATTGGGTTTACAGTAGACTGGTAGTGGGTTTACAGTAGACTGGTGATGTGTTTACAGTAGACTGGTGGGTTTACAGGAGACTGGTAGTGGGTTTACAGTAGACTGGTAGTGGGTTTACAGTAGACTGGTAGTTGGTTTACAGTAGAATGGTAAAGTGTTTACAGTAGATTGGTAGTGGGTTTACAGTAGACTGGTAGTGGGTTTACGTTAGACTGGTAGTGGGTTTACAGTAGACTGGTCATGTGATTACAGTAGACTGGTAGTGGGTTACAGTAGATTGGTAGTGGGTTTACAGTAGACTGGTAGTGGGTTTACAGTAGACTGGTAGTTTGTTTACAGTAGACTGGTAGTGGGTTTACAGTAGACTGGTAGTGGGTTTACAGTAGACTGGTAGTTGGTTTACAGTGGACTGGTGATGTGTTTACAGTAGACTGGTAGTGGGTTTACAGTAGACTGGTAGTGGGTTTACAGTAGACTGGTAGTGGGTTTACAGTAGACTGGTAGTGGGTTTACAGTAGATTGGTAGTGGGTTTACAGTAGACTGGTAGTGGGTTTACAGTAGACTGGTAGTGGGTTTACAGTAGACTGGTGATGTGTTTACAGTAGACTGGCAGTGGGTTTACAGTAGACTGGCAGTGAGTTTACAGTAGACTGGTAGTGGGTTACAGTAGATTAGTAGTGGGTTTACAGTAGACTGGTAGTGGGTATACAGTAGACTGGTAGTGTGTTTACAGTAGACTGGTGATGTGTTTACAGTAGACTGGTAGTGGGTTTACAGTAGACTGGTAGTGGGTTTACAGTAGACTGGAGGTGGGTTACAGTAGATTGGTAGTGGGTTTACAGGAGATTGGTAGTGGGTTTACAGTAGACTGGTAGTGTGTTTACAGTAGACTGGTGATGTGTTTACAGTAGACTGGTAGTGGGTTTACAGTAGACTTGTAGTGGGTTTACAGTAGACTGGTAGTGGGTTACAGTAGATTGGTAGTGGGTTTACAGTAGACTGGTAGTGGGTTTACAGTAGACTGGTAGTGGGTTTACAGTAGACTGGTAGTGGGTTTACAGTAGACTGGTGATGTGTTTACAGTAGACTGGTAGTGGGTTTACAGTAGACTGGTAGTGGGTTTACAGTAGACTGGTAGTGGGTTACAGTAGATTGGTAGTGGGTTTACAGTAGACTGGTAGAGGGTTTACAGTAGACTGGTAGTGGGTTTACAGTAGACTGGTAGTGGTTTTACAGTAGACTGGTAGTGGGTTTACAGTAGATTGGTAGTGTGTTTACAGTAGATTGGTAGTGGGTTTACAGTAGACTGGTGATGTGTTTACAGTAGACTGGTGGGTTTACAGGAGACTTGTAGTGGGTATACAGTAGACTGGTAGTGGGTTTACAGTAGACTGGTAATGTGCAAACAGTAGACCGGTAATGTGTTTACAGTAGACTGGTAGTGGGTTTACAGTAGACTGGTAGTGGGTTTACAGTAGACTGGTAGTGGGTTTACAGTAGACTGGTGTATATTTACATTAGACTGGTAGTGGGTTTACAGTAGACTGGTAGAGGGTTTACAGTAGACTGGTAGTGGGTTTACAGTAGACTGGTAGTGGGTTTACAGTAGACTGTTAGTGGGTTTACAGTAGATTGGTAGTGGGTTTACAGTAGACTGGTAGTGGGTTTACAGTAGACTGGTAGTGGGTTTACAGTAGACTGGTGATGTGTTTACAGTAGACTGGCAGTGGGTTTACAGTAGACTGGCAGTGGGTTTACAGTAGACTGGTAGTGGGTTACATTAGATTAGTAGTGGGTTTACAGTAGACTGGTAGTGGGTTTACAGTAGACTGGTAGTGGGTTTACAGTAGACTGGTGATGTGTTTACAGTAGACTGGTAGTGGGTTTACAATAGACTGGTAGTGGGTTTACAGTAGACTGGTAGTGGGTTACAGTAGATTGGTAGTGGGTTTACATTAGATTGGTAGTGGGTTTACAGTAGACTGGTGATGTGTTTACAGTAGACTGGTAGTGGGTTTACAGTAGACTGGTAGTGGGTTTACAGTAGACTAGTGATGTGTTTACAGTAGACTGGTACTGGGTTTACAGTAGACTGGTAGTGGGTTTACAGTAGACTGGTAGTGGTTTTACAGTAGACTGGTAGTGGGTTTACAGTAGATTGGTAGTGTGTTTACAGTAGACTGGTAGTGGGTTTACAGTAGACTGGTAGTGTGTTTACAGTAGACTGGTGATGTGTTTACAGTAGACTGGTAGTGGGTTTACAGTAGACTTGTAGTGGGTTTACAGTAGACTGGTAGTGGGTTACAGTAGATTGGTAGTGGGTTTACAGTAGACTGGTAGTGGGTTTACAGTAGACTGGTAGTGGGTTTACAGTAGACTGGTAGTGGGTTTACAGTAGACTGGTAGTGGGTTTACAGTAGACTGGTAGTGGGTATACAGTAGACTGGTAGTGGTTTTACAGTACACTGGTAGTGGGTTTACAGCCTCATCCTACCTCCTCCTGTCTCATCCTGCCTCCTCCTGCCTATCCCTGTCTCATCCTGCCTCCTCCTGCCTCCCCCTGTCTCATCCTGCCTCCTCCTGCCTCCTGCTGTCTCATCCTACCTCTTGCCTCCTCCTGCCTCATACTGCCTCCTCCTGTCTCATCCTGCCTCCTCCTGTCTCATCTTGCCTACTCCTGTCTAATCCTGCCTCCTCCTGTATCATCCTGCCTCCTCCTGCCTCCCCCTGTCTCATCCTGCCTCCAACTGTCTCATCCTGCGTCCTCCTGTCTCATCCTGCCTCCTGCTGTCTCATCCTACCTCATCCTACCTCCTCCTGTCTCATCCTGCCTCCCCCTGCCTCATCCTGCATCCAACTGTCTCATCCTGCCTCCTCCTGTATCATCCTGCCTCCTGCTGTCTCATCCTACCTCTTGCCTCCTCCTGCCTCATCTTGCCTCCTCCTGTCTCATCCTGCCTCCTCCTGTCTCATCTTGCCTACTTCTGCCTTATTCTACCTCCTCCCGTCTTATCCTACCTTCTCCTGTTTCCTCCTGTCTCATCCTACCTACTCCTTTTTCATCCTGCCTCCTCCTGTCTCATCCTGCCTCTTGCCTCCTCCTGCCTCATCTTGCCTCCTCCTGTCTCATCCTACCTACTCCTTTTTCATCCTACCTCCTCCTGTCTCAACCTGCCTCCTCTTGTCTCATCCTACCTCCTCCTGCCTCCTCTTGTCTCACCCTGCCTCCTCCTGTCTCATCCTGCCTCCTCCTGTCTCATCCTACCTCCTCATGCCTCCTCCTGCCTCCTCCAGTCTCATCCTGCCTCCTCCTGTCTCATCCTGCCTCCTCCTGTTTCATCCTGCCTCCTCCTGTCTCGTCCTGTTTCCTCCTGTCTGATTTTGCCTCCTCCTATCTCCTCCTGCCTCCTCCTGTCTCATCCTACCTTTTCCTGCCTCCTCCTGTCTCATCCTGCCTCCTCCTGTCTCATCCTGTGTCCTCCTGTCTCATCCTGTTTCCTCCTGTCTCATTCTGCCTCCTCCTGTCTCATCCTGCCTCCTCCTGTCTCATCCTACCTCCTCTTGCCTACTCCTGTCTCACCCTGCCTCCTGTCTCATCCTGCCTCCTCCTGTCTCATCCTACCTCCTCCTGACTCATCCTGCCTCCTCCAGTCTCATCCTGCCTCCTCCTGTCTAATCCTTCCTACATGCCTCCTCCTGTCTCATCCTGCCTCCTGTCTTATCCTACCTTATCCGGTTTCCTCCAGTCTCATCCTACCTTCTCCAGTTTCCTCCTGTCTCCTCCTGCCTCATCCTGTTTCCTCATGTCTCATCCTGTTTCCTCCTATCTCATCCTTCCTGAACCTGTCTCATCCTGCCTCCTCCTGTCTCATCCTGCCTCCTCCTATCTCATCCTGCTTCCTCCTGTCTCGTCCTGCTTCCTCCTGTCTCCTCCTGCCACCTCCTGTTTCCTCCTGCCTTCTGCCTCCTCCTGTCTCATCCTACCTTCTCCTGTTTCATCCTAACTTCTCCTGTTTCCTCCTGTCTCATCCTACCTTCTCCTGTTTCATCCTGCCTCCTCCTGTCTCATCCTACCTTCTCCTGTCTCATCCTACCTCCTCCTGTATCATCCTGCCTCCTCTTGTCTCATCCTGTCTCATCTTGCCTCCTCCTGCCTCATCCTGCCTCATCCTGCCTCCTCCTGTATCATCCTGCCTCTTGCCTCCTCCTGTCTCATCTTGCCT
This sequence comes from Oncorhynchus masou masou, assembly GCF_036934945.1. Taxonomy (NCBI): domain Eukaryota; kingdom Metazoa; phylum Chordata; class Actinopteri; order Salmoniformes; family Salmonidae; genus Oncorhynchus; species Oncorhynchus masou. Next base: position 30,519 of record NW_027009438.1, on the reverse strand, counting down.
CCTCCTGTCTCACCCTGCCTCCTCCTGTATCATCCTGCCTCCTGTCTCATCCTGCCTTCTCCTTTCTCATCCTACCTTCTCCTGTTTCCTCGAGTCTCATCCTACCTTCTCCTGATTCCTCCTGACTCCTCCTGTCTCATCCTGCCTCCTCCTGTCTCATACTGACTCCTCCTGTCTCGTCCTGCTTCCTCCTGTCTCATCCTGCTTCCTCCTGTCTCCTCCTGCCTCCTCCTGTCTCATCCTACTTCCTCCTGTCTCATCCTGCCCCCTCCTGTCTCATCCTGCCTCCTCCTATCTCATCCTGCCTCCTCCTGTCTCGTCCTGCTTCCTCCTGTCTCGTCCTGCTTCCTCCTGTCTCATCCTGCCTCCTCCTGTCTCATCCTGTTTCCTCCTGTCTCATCCTGTTTCTTCCTATCTCATACTGCCTCCTCCTGTCTCATCCTGCCTCCTCCTGTATCATCCTGCCTCCTCCTATCTCATCCTACTTCCTCCTGTCTCGTCCTGCTTCCTTCTGTCTCCTCCTTCCACCTCCTGTTTCATCCTGCCTCCTCCTGTCATCCTGCCTCCCCCTGCCTCATCCTGCATCCAACTGTCTCATCCTGCCTCCTCCTGTATCATCCTGCCTCCTGCTGTCTCATCCTACCTCTTGCCTCCTCCTGCCTCATCTTGCCTCCTCCTGTCTCATCCTGCCTCCTCCTGTCTCATCTTGCCTACTTCTGCCTTATCCTACCTCCTCCCGTCTTATCCTACCTTCTCCTGTTTCCTCCTGTCTCATCCTACCTACTCCTTTTTCATCCTGCCTCCTCCTGTCTCATCCTGCCTCTTGCCTCCTCCTGCCTCATCTTGCCTCCTCCTGTCTCATCCTGCCTCCTCCTGTCTCATCTTGCCTACTTCTGTCTCATCCTACCTCCTCCTGTATCATCCTGCCTCCTCCTGCCTCATCCTACCTTCTCCTGTTTCCTACTGTCTCATCCTACCTTCATCTGTTTCCTCCTGCCTCCTATCTCAAGCTGCCTCCTCCTGTCTCATCCTGCCTCCTCCTATCTCATCCTGCTCCCTCCTGTCTCGTCCTGCTTCCTCCTGTCTCATCCTGCTTCCTCCTGTCTCCTCCTGTCTCCTCCTGTTTCATCCTGCCTGCTCCTGTCTCATCTTGCCCTCCCCTGTCTCCTACTACCTTCCCCTGTTTCCTCATGCCTCCTCCTGTCTCATTCTACCTTTTCCTGTGTCCAACTGTCTCATCCTACCTTCTCCTTTCTCCTCCTGCCTCCTCCTGCCTCCTCCTGTCTCATTCTACCTCATCCTACCTCCTCCTGTCTCAACCTGCCTCCTCTTGTCTCATCCTACCTCCTCCTGCCTCCTCTTGTCTCACCCTGCCTCCTCCTGTCTCATCCTGCCTCCTCCTGTCTCATCCTACCTCCTCATGCCTCCTCCTGCCTCCTCCAGTCTCATCCTGCCTCCTCCTGTCTCATCCTGCCTCCTCCTGTTTCATCCTGCCTCCTCCTGTCTCGTCCTGTTTCCTCCTGTCTGATTTTGCCTCCTCCTATCTCCTCCTGCCTCCTCCTGTCTCATCCTACCTTTTCCTGCCTCCTCCTGTCTCATCCTGCCTCCTCCTGTCTCATCCTGTGTCCTCCTGTCTCATCCTGTTTCCTCCTGTCTCATTCTGCCTCCTCCTGTCTCATCCTGCCTCCTCCTGTCTCATCCTACCTCCTCTTGCCTACTCCTGTCTCACCCTGCCTCCTGTCTCATCCTGCCTCCTCCTGTCTCATCCTACCTCCTCCTGACTCATCCTGCCTCCTCCAGTCTCATCCTGCCTCCTCCTGTCTAATCCTTCCTACATGCCTCCTCCTGTCTCATCCTGCCTCCTGTCTTATCCTACCTTATCCGGTTTCCTCCAGTCTCATCCTACCTTCTCCAGTTTCCTCCTGTCTCCTCCTGCCTCATCCTGTTTCCTCATGTCTCATCCTGTTTCCTCCTATCTCATCCTTCCTGAACCTGTCTCATCCTGCCTCCTCCTGTCTCATCCTGCCTCCTCCTATCTCATCCTGCTTCCTCCTGTCTCGTCCTGCTTCCTCCTGTCTCCTCCTGCCACCTCCTGTTTCCTCCTGCCTTCTGCCTCCTCCTGTCTCATCCTACCTTCTCCTGTTTCATCCTAACTTCTCCTGTTTCCTCCTGTCTCATCCTACCTTCTCCTGTTTCATCCTGCCTCCTCCTGTCTCATCCTACCTTCTCCTGTCTCATCCTACCTCCTCCTGTATCATCCTGCCTCCTCTTGTCTCATCCTGTCTCATCTTGCCTCCTCCTGCCTCATCCTGCCTCATCCTGCCTCCTCCTGTATCATCCTGCCTCTTGCCTCCTCCTGTCTCATCTTGCCTCCTCCTGTCTCACCCTGCCTCCTCCTGTATCATCCTGCCTCCTGTCTCATCCTGCCTTCTCCTTTCTCATCCTACCTTCTCCTGTTTCCTCGAGTCTCATCCTACCTTCTCCTGATTCCTCCTGACTCCTCCTGTCTCATCCTGCCTCCTCCTGTCTCATACTGACTCCTCCTGTCTCGTCCTGCTTCCTCCTGTCTCATCCTGCTTCCTCCTGTCTCCTCCTGCCTCCTCCTGTCTCATCCTACTTCCTCCTGTCTCATCCTGCCCCCTCCTGTCTCATCCTGCCTCCTCCTATCTCATCCTGCCTCCTCCTGTCTCGTCCTGCTTCCTCCTGTCTCGTCCTGCTTCCTCCTGTCTCATCCTGCCTCCTCCTGTCTCATCCTGTTTCCTCCTGTCTCATCCTGTTTCTTCCTATCTCATCCTGCCTCCTCCTGTCTCATCCTGCCTCCTCCTGTATCATCCTGCCTCCTCCTATCTCATCCTACTTCCTCCTGTCTCGTCCTGCTTCCTTCTGTCTCCTCCTTCCACCTCCTGTTTCATCCTGCCTCCTCCTGTCACCCTGCCTCCTCCTGTCTCATCCTACCTTTTCCTGTTTCCTCCTCTCTCATCCTACTTCCTCCTACCTCCTCCGGTTACAACCTGCCTCCTCCTGTCTCATCCTACCTCCTCCTGCCTACTCCTGTCTCACCCTGCCTCCTGTCTCATCCTGCCTCCTCCTGTCTCATCCTACCTCCTCATGCCTCCTCCTGTCTCATCCTGCCTCCTCCTGTCTCATCCTGTCGCCTCCTGTCTCATCCTACCTTCTCCTGTTTCCTCTTGACACCTCCTGTCTCATCCTACTTTATCCAGTTTCCTCCCATCTCACCCTACCTTCCCCTGTTTCCTCCTGTCTCATCCTGCCTCCTCCTGTTTCCTCCTGCCTCCTTCCTCCTCCTATCTCATCCTACCTTCTCCTGTTTCATCCGACCTTCTCCTGCCTCCTCCTGTCTCATCCTAACTTCTCCTGTCTCATCCTACCTCCTCCTGTATCATCCTGCCTTCTCTTGTCTCATCCTGTCTCATCTTGCCTCCTCCTGCCTCATCCTGCCTCCTCCTGTATCATCCTGCCTCTTGCCTCCTCCTGTCTCATCCTGCCTCCTCCTGTATCATCCGGCCTCCTGTCTCATCCTGTCTCCTCCTTTCTCATCCTACCTTCTCCTGTTTCCTCGAGTCTCATCCTACCTTCTCCTGATTCCTCCTGCCTCCTCCTGTCTCATACTGCCTCCTCTTATCTCATCCTGCCTCCTACATATCTCGTCCTGCTTCCTACTGTCTCGTCCTGCTTCCTCCTGCCTCCTCCAGTTTCATCCTGCCTCCTCCTGTCTCATCCTGCCTCCTACTGTCTAATCCAACCTTCTCCTGTTGCCTCGTGCCTCCTCCTGTCTCATCCTACCTTCTCCTGCCTCCTCCTGCCTCCTCCTGTCTCATCCTACCTCCTCCTACCTCCAGTCTCATCCTGCCTCCTCCTGTCTCATCCTACCTCCTCCTGCCTATTCCTGTCTCATCCTGCCTCATCCTGTCTCATCCTGCCTCCTCCAGTCTCATCCTGTTTCCTCCTGTCTCATTCTGCCTCCTCTTGTCTTATCCTGCCTCCTCCTGTCTCATCCTACCTCCTCCTGCCTCCTCCTGTCTCATCCTGTTTCCTCCTATCTCATCCTGCCTCCTCCTGTCTCATCCTGCCTCCTATCTCATCCTCTCTCCTCCTGTCTCACTCTGCCTCCTCCTGTCTTCTCCTGTCTCCTCCTGTCTCACTCTGCCCCTCCTGTCTCATTCTACCTCCTCTTGTCTCATCCTGCCTCCTATCTCATCCTGTTTCCTCCTGTCTCATCCTGCCTCCTCCTGTCTCATCCTACCTCCTCCCGTCTCATCCTGCCTCCTGTCTCATCCTGTTTCCTCCTGTCTCATCCTGTTTCCTCTTGTCTCATCCTGCCTCCTCCTGGCTCATCCTTCCTCCTCCTGGCTCATCCTGCCTCCTCCTGTCTCATCCTGCCTCCTGTCTCATCCTGCCTCCTGTCTCATCCTGCCTCCTCCTGTATCATCCTGCCTCCTGTCTCATCCTGCCTCCTCCTTTCTCATCCTACCTTCTCCTGTTTCCTCTAGTCTCATCCTACCTTCTCCTGATTCCTCCTGCCTCCTCCTGTCTCATACTGCCTCCTCCTGTCTCATCCTACTTCCTCCTGTCTCATCCTGCCCCCTCCTGTCTCATCCTTCCTCCTCTTATCTCATCTTGCCTCCTCCTGTCTCATCCTGCCTCCTCCTGTATTATCCTGCCTCCTCCTTTCTCATCCTACCTTCTCCTGTTTCCTCGAGTCTCATCATACCTTCTCCTGATTCCTCCTGCCTCCTCATGTCTCATACTACTTCCTCCTGTCTCATACTTCTTCCTCCTGTCTCCTCCTGCCTCCTCCTGTCTCATACTGCCTCCTCCTGTCTCATCCTGCCTCCTCCTGTATCATCCTGCCTCCTGTCTCATCTTGTCTCCTCCTTTCTCATCCTAACTTCTCCTGTTTCCTCGAGTCTGATCCTACCTTCTCCTGATTCCTCCTGACTCCTCCTGTCTCATACTGTCTCCTCCTGTCTCATCCTACTTCCTCCTGTCTCATCCTGCTTCCTCCTGTCTCCTCCTGCTTCCTCCTGTCTCATACTGCCTCCTCCTGTCTCGTCCTGCTTCCTCCTGTCTCATCCTGCTTCCTCCTGTCTCCTCCTGCCTCCTCCTGTCTCATCCTACTTCCTCCTGTCTCATCCTGCCCCCTCCTGTCTCATCCTTCCTCCTCTTATCTCATCTTGCCTCCTCCTGTCTCATCCTGACTCCTCCTGTATCATCCTGCCTCCTGTCTCATCCTGCCTCCTCCTTTCTCATCCTACCTTCTCCTGTTTCCTCGAGTCTCATCCTACCTTCTCCTGATTCCTCCTGCCTCCTCCTGTCTGATACTGCTTCCTCCTGTCTCATTCTGCTTCCTCCTGTCTCCTCCTGCCTCCTCCTGTCTCATCCTGCCTCCTCCTGTCTCATCCTGCCTCCTACTGTCTCATCCAACCTTCTCCTGTTGCCTCGTGCCTCCTCCTGTCTCATCCTACCTTCTCCTGCCTCCTCCTGCCTCCTCCTGTCTCATCCTACCTCCTCCTACCTCCTCCTGCCTCCTCCTGTCTCATGCTGTTTCCTCCTGTCTCATCCTGTTTCCTCCTATCTCATCCTGTTTCCTCCTATCTCATCCTGCCTCCTCCTGTCTCATCCTGCCTCCTTCTGTCTCATCCTTCATCCTCCTATCTCATCCTGCTTCCTCCTGTCTCGTCCTGCTTCCTTCTGTCTACTCCTTCCACCTCCTGTTTCTTCCTGCCTCCTCCTGTCACCCTGCCTCCTCCTGTCTCATCCTACCTTTTCCTGTTTCCTCCTGCCTCCTCCTGTCTCATCCTACCTCCTCCTACCTCCTCCTGTCTCAACTTGCCTCCTCCTGTCTCATAATAACTCCTCCTGCATACTCCTGTCTCACGCTGCCTCCTGTCTCATCCTGCCTCCTCCTGTCTCATCCTACCTCCTCCTGTCTCATCCTACCTCCTCATGCCTCCTCCTGTCTCATCCTGCCTCCTCCTGTCTCATCCTGTCGCCTCCCGTCTCATCCTACCTTCCCGTTTCCTCCTGTCTCATCCTGCCTCCTCCTGTTTCAACCTGTCTCCTGCCTCCTCCTGTCTCATCCTACCTTCTCCTGTTTCATCCGACCTTCTCCTGCCTCCTCCTGTCTCATCCTACCTTCTCCTGTTTCATCCTGCCTCCTCCTGTCTCATCCTACCTCCTCCTGTATCATCCTGCCTTCTCTTGTCTCATCCTGTCTCATCTTGCCTCCTCCTGCCTCATCCTGCCTCCTCCTGTATCATCCTGCTTCTTGCCTCCTCCTGTCTCATCCTGCCTCCTCCTGTATCATCCTGCTTCCTGTCTCATCCTGTCTCCTCCTTTCTCATCCTACCTTCTCCTGTTTCCTCGAGTCTCTTCCTACCTTCTCCTGATTCCTCCTGACTCCTCCTGTCTCATACTGCCTCCTCGTGTCTTGTCCTGCTTCCTCCTGTCTCATCCTGATTCCTCCTGTCTCCTCCTGCCTCCTCCTGTCTCATCCTACTTCCTCCTGTCTCATCCTGCCCCCTCCTGTCTCATCATGCCTCCTCTTATCTCATCCTGCCTCCTCCTGTCTCGTCCTGCTTCCTCCTGCCTCCTCCTGATTCCTCCTGACTCCTCCTGTCTCATACTGCCTCCTCCTGTCTTGTCCTGCTTCCTCCTACCTCCTCCTGTTTCCTCCTGTCTCATCCTACCTTCTCCTGTTTCCTCCTGTCTCATCCTGTTTCCTCCTGTCTCATCCTGTTTCCTCTAGCCTCATCCTGTTTCCTCCTGTCTCATCATGCCTTTGCCTGTTTCTTCCTGTCTCATACTACCTTCTCCTGTTTCCTCTTGTCTCATCCTTCCTTCTCCTGTTTCCTCCTGTCTCATCCTTCCTTTTCCTGTTTCCTCCTGTCTCATCCTACTTCCTCCTGTCTCATCCAGCCTCCTCCTGTCTCGTCCTGCTTCCTCCTGTCTCGTCCTGCTTCCTCCTGTCTCGTCCTGCTTCCTCCTGTCTCGTCCTGCTTCCTCCTGTCTCATCCTACTTCCTCCTGTCTCGTCCTGCTTCCTCCTGTCTCGTCCAGCCTCCTCCTGTCTCGTCCTGCCTCCTCCTGTCTCATCCTACTTCCTCCTGTCTCCTACTGCCTCCTCCTGTCTCATCCTACTTCCCCATGTCTCATCCTGCCCCCTCCTGTCTCATCCTGCCTCCTCTTATCTCATCCAGCTTCCTCCTGTCTCGTCCTGCCTCCTCCTGTTTCATCCTGCCTTCTCCTCTCTCATCCTGCCTCCTACTGTCTCATCCAACCTTCTCCTGTTGCCTCATGCCTCCTCCTGTCTCATCCTACCTCCTCCTACCTCCTCCTGTCTCATCCTGCCTCCTCCTGTCTCACTCTACCTCCTCCTACCTATTCCTGTCTCATCCTGCCTCATCCTGTCTCATCCTGCCTCCTCCTGTTTCATCCTACCTCATCCTGCCTCCTCCTGTCTCATCCTGTTTCCTCCTGTCTCATTCTTCCTCCTCCTGTCTTATCCTGCCTCCTCCTGTCTCATCCTACCTCCTCCTGTTTCCTCCTGCCTCATCCTACCTTCTCCTGTTTCCTCCTGTCTCATCCTGTTTCCTCCTGTCTCATTCTGATTCCTCGTGCCTCATCCTGTTTCTTCCTGTCTCATCCTGCCTTCACCTGTTTCTTCCTGTCTCATCCTACCTTCTCCTGTTTCCTCTTGTCTCATCCTTCCTTCTCCTGTTTCCTCCTGTCTCATCCTTCCTTTTCCTGTTTCCTCCTGTCTCATCCTACTTCCTCCTGTCTCATCCTGCCCCCTCCTGTCTCATCCTGCCTCCTCTTATCTCATCCTGCCTCCTCCTGTCTCATCCTGCTTCCTCCTGTCTCCTACTGCCTCCTCCTGTCTCATCCTACTTCCTCCTGTCTCATCCTGCCCCCTCCTGTCTCATCCTGCCTCCTCCTGTCTCGTCCTGCTTCCTCCTGTCTCATCCTGCTTCCTCCTGTCTTCTACTGCCTCCTCCTGTCTCATCCTACCTTCTCCTGTTTCTTCCTGTCTCATCCTTCCTTCTCCTGTTTCCTCCTGTCTCATCCTTCCTTTTCCTGTTTCCTCCTGTCTCATCCTACTTCCTCCTGTCTCATCCTGCCCCCTCCTGTCTCATCCTGCCTCCTCTTATCTCATCCTGCCTCCTCCTGTCTCATCCTGCTTCCTCCTGTCTCCTACTGCCTCCTCCTGTCTCATCCTACTTCCTCCTGTCTCATCCTGCCCCCTCCTGTCTCATCCTGCCTCCTCCTGTCTCGTCCTGCTTCCTCCTGTCTCATCCTGCTTCCTCCTGTCTTCTACTGCCTCCTCCTGTCTCATCCTACCTTCTCCTGTTTCTTCCTGTCTCATCCTTCCTTCTCCTGTTTCCTCCTGTCTCATCCTTCCTTTTCCTGTTTCCTCCTGTCTCATCCTACTTCCTCCTGTCTCATCCTGCCCCCTCCTGTCTCATCCTGCCTCCTCTTATCTCATCCTGCCTCCTCCTGTCTCATCCTGCTTCCTCCTGTCTCCTACTGCCTCCTCCTGTCTCATCCGACTTCCTCCTGTCTCATCCTGCCCCCTCCTGTCTCATCCTGCCTCCTCCTGTCTCGTCCTGCTTCCTCCTGTCTCATCCTGCTTCCTCCTGTCTTCTACTGCCTCGTCCTGTCTCATCCTACTTCCTCCTGTCTCATCCTGCCCCCTCCTGTCTCATCCTACTTCCTCCTGTCTCATCCTGCCCCCTCCTGTCTCATCCTACTTCCTCCTGTCTCATCCAGCCTCCTCCTGTCTCGTCCTGCTTCCTCCTGTCTCGTCCTGCTTCCTCCTGTCTCATCCTGCCTCCTCTTATCTCATCCAGCCTCCTCCTGTCTCATCCTGCTTCCTCCTGTCTCCTTCTGCCTCCTCCTGTCTCATCCTACTTCCTCCTGTCTCATCCTGCCCCCTCCTGTCTCATCCTGCCTCCTCCTATCTCATCCAGCCTCCTCCTGTCTCGTCCTGCTTCCTCCTGTCTCCTTCTGCCTCCTCCTGTCTCATCCTACTTCCTCCTGTCTCATCCTGCCCCTCCTGTCTCATCCTGCCCCCTCCTGTCTCATCCTGCCTCCTCCTATCTCATCCAGCCTCCTCCTGTCTCGTCCTACTTCCTCCTGTCTCCTTCTGCCTCCTCCTGTCTCATCCTACTTCCTCCTGTCTCGTCCTGCTTCCTCCTGTCTCGTCCTACTTCCTCCTGTCTCGTCCTGCTTCCTCCTGTCTCATCCTACTTCCTCCTGTCTCATCCTACTTCCTCCTGTCTCGTCCTGCTTACTTCTGTCTCCTTCTGCCTCCTCCTGTCTCGTCCTGCTTCCTCCTGTCTCATCCTGCTTCCTCCTGTCTCCTACTGCCCCCTCCTGTCTCATCCTGCCTCCTGCTATCTCATCCAGCCTCCTCCTGTCTCGTCCTGCTTCCTCCTGTCTCATCCTGTTTCCTCCTGCCTCATCCTGTTTCCTCCTGTCTCATCCTGCCTTCACCTGTTTCTTCCTGTCTCATCCTACCTTCTCCTGTTTCCTCCTGCTCATCCTGTTTCCTCCTCTCTCATCCTGTTTCCTCCTGCCTCATCCTGTTTCCTCCTGTCTCATCCTGCCTTCACCTGTTTCTTCCTGTCTCATCCTACCTTCTCCTGTTTCCTCTTGTCTCATCCTTCCTTCTCCTGTTTCCTCCTGTCTCATCCTTCCTTTTCCTGTTTCCTCCTGTCTCATCCTACTTCCTCCTGTCTCATCCTGCCCCCTCCTGTCTCATCCTGCCTCCTCTTATCTCATCCTGCCTCCTCCTGTCTCATCCTATTTCCTCCTGTCTCATCCTGCCTCCTCTTATCTCATCCTGCCTCCTCCTGTCTCGTCCTGCCTCCTCCTGTCTCGTCCTGCTTCCTCATGTTTCATCCTGCCTCCTCCTGTCTCATCCTGCCTCCTACTGTCTCATCCATCCTTCTCCTGTTGCCTCGTGCCTCCTCCTGTCTCATCCTACCTTCTCCTGCCTCCTCCTGCCTCCTCCTGTCTCAATCTACCTCCTCCTACCTCCTCCAGTCTCATCCTGCCTCCTCCTGTCTCATCCTACCTCCTCCTGCCTTTTCCTGTCTCATCCTGCCTCATCCTGTCTCATCCTGCCTCCTCCTGTCTCATCCTGTTTCCTCGTGTCTCATTCTTTCTCCTCCTGTCTTATCCTGCCTCCTCCTGTCTCATCCTACCTCCTCCTGCCTCCTCCTGTCTCATCCTGTTTCCTCCTATCTCATCCTGCCTCCTCCTGTCTCATCCTGCCTCCTCCTGTCTCCTCCTGTCTATTCTCTGCCTCCTCCTGTCTCCTCCTGTCTCCTCCTGTCTCACTCTGCCTCCTCCTGTCTCATCCTACCTCCTCTTGTCTCATCCTGCCTCCTGTCTCATCCTGTTTCCTCCTGTCTCATCCTGCCTCCTCCTGGCTCATCCTTCCTCCTCCTGGCTCATCCTGCCTCCTCCTGTCTCATCCTTCCTCCTGTCTCATCCTGCCTCCTGTCTCATCCTGTCTCCTCCTTTCTCATCCTACCTTCTCCTGTTTCCTCGAGTCTCATCCTACCTTCTCCTGATTCCTCCTGCCTCCTCCTGTCTCATACTGCGTCCTCCTGTCTCATCCTGTTTCCTCCTATCTCATCCTGCCTCCTCCTGTCTCATCCTGCCTCCTCCTGTCTCCTCCTGTCTATTCTCTGCCTCCTCCTGTCTCCTCCTGTCTCCTCCTGTCTCACTCTGCCTCCTCCTGTCTCATACTGCCTCCTCCTGTCTCATCCTGCTTCCTCCTGTCTCCTCCTGCCTCCTCCTGTCTCATCCTACTTCCTCCTGTCTCATCCTGCCCCCTCCTGTCTCACTCTGCCTCCTCCTGTCTCATCCTGCGTCCTCCTGTCTCATCCTGTTTCCTCCTATCTCATCCTGCCTCCTCCTGTCTCATCCTGCCTCCTCCTGTCTCCTCCTGTCTATTCTCTGCCTCCTCCTGTCTCATCCTGCCTCCTCCTGTCTCATCCTACCTCCTCCTGTCTCATCCTGCCTCCTGTCTCATCATGTTTCCTCCTGTCTCATCCTGTTTCCTCCTGTCTCATCCTGCCTCCTCCTGGCTCATCCTTCCTCCCCCTGGCTCATCCTGCCTCCTCCTGTCTCATCCTGCCTCCTGTCTCATCCTGCCTCCTGTCTCATCCTGCCTCCTGTCTCATCCTGTCTCCTCCTTTCTCATCCTACCTTCTCCTGTTTCCTCGAGTCTCATCCTACCTTCTCCTGATTCCTCCTGCCTCCTCCTGTCTCATACTGCCTCCTCCTGTCTCGTCCTGCTTCCTCCTGTCTCATCCTGCTTCCTCCTGTCTCCTCCTGCCTCCTCCTGTCTCATCCTACTTCCTCCTGTCTCATCCTGCCCCCTCCTGTCTCACTCTGCCCCCTCCTGTCTCATCCTACCTCCTCTTGTCTCATCCTGCCTCCTGTCTCATCCTGTTTCCTCCTGTCTCATCCTGCCTCCTCCTGTCTCATCCTGCCTCCTCCTGTCTCATCATGCCTCCTACTGTCTCATCCAACCTTTTCCTGTTGCCTCGTGCCTCCTCCTGTCTTATCCTACCTTCTCCTGCCTCCTCCTGCCTCCTCCTGTCTCATCCTACCTCCTCCTACCTCCTCCAGTCTCATCCTGCCTCCTCCTGTCTCATCCTGCCTCCTCCTGTCTCCTCCTGTCTCACTCTGCCTCCTCCTGTCTCCTCCTGTCTCACTCTGCATCCTCCTGTCTCATCCTGTTTCCTCCTGTCTCATCCTGGCTCATCCTGCCTCCTCCTGGCTCATCCTGCCTTCTCCTGTCTCATCCTGCCTCCTCCTGTCTCATCCTGCCTCCTGTCTCATCCTGCCTCCTGTCTCATTCTGTTTCCTCCTGTCTCATCCTGTTTTCTCCTGTCTCATCCTACCTTTCCTGTTTGATCCTGTCTCATCCTACCTCCTCCTGTCTCATCCTGCCTCCTGTCTCATCATGTTTCCTCCTGTCTCATCCTCTTTCCTCCTGTCTCATCCTGCCTCCTCCTGGCTCATCCTTCCTCCCCCTGGCTCATCCTGCCTCCTCCTGTCTCATCCTGCCTCCTGTCTCATCCTGCCTCCTGTCTCATCCTGCCTCCTGTCTCATCCTGTCTCCTCCTTTCTCATCCTACCTTCTCCTGTTTCCTCGAGTCTCATCCTACCTTCTCCTGATTCCTCCTGCCTCCTCCTGTCTCATACTGCCTCCTCCTGTCTCGTCCTGCTTCCTCCTGTCTCATCCTGCTTCCTCCTGTCTCCTCCTGCCTCCTCCTGTCTCATCCTACTTCCTCCTGTCTCATCCTGCCCCCTCCTGTCTCACTCTGCCCCCTCCTGTCTCATCCTACCTCCTCTTGTCTCATCCTGCCTCCTGTCTCATCCTGTTTCCTCCTGTCTCATCCTGCCTCCTCCTGTCTCATCATGCCTCCTACTGTCTCATCCAACCTTTTCCTGTTGCCTCGTGCCTCCTCCTGTCTTATCCTACCTTCTCCTGCCTCCTCCTGCCTCCTCCTGTCTCATCCTACCTCCTTCTACCTCCTCCAGTCTCATCCTGCCTCCTCCTGTCTCATCCTGCCTCCTCCTGTCTCCTCCTGTCTCACTCTGCCTCCTCCTGTCTCCTCCTGTCTCACTCTGCATCCTCCTGTCTCATCCTGTTTCCTCCTGTCTCATCCTGGCTCATCCTGCCTCCTCCTGGCTCATCCTGCCTTCTCCTGTCTCATCCTGCCTCCTCCTGTCTCATCCTGCCTCCTGTCTCATCCTGCCTCCTGTCTCATTCTGTTTCCTCCTGTCTCATCCTGTTTTCTCCTGTCTCATCCTACCTTTCCTGTTTCCTCCTGTCTCATCCTGCCTCCTCCTGTCTCATCCTGCCTCCTGTCTCATCCTGCCTCCTGTCTCCTTCTGTTTCCTCCTGTCTCATCCTGTATCCTCCTGTCTCATCCCACCTTCTCCTGTTTCCTCCTGTCTCATCCTACCTCCTCCTGTTTCCTCCTGTCGCATCCTATCTTCTCCTGTTTCCTCCTGTCTCATCCTGTTTCCTCCTGTCTTATCCTGTTTCCTCCTGTCTCATCCTGCCTTCGCCTGTTTCTTCCTGTCTCATCCTACCTTCTCCTGTTTCCTCCTGTTTCATCCTACCTTCTCCTGTTTCCTCCTGTCTCATCCTACCTTCTCCTGTTTCCTCCTGTCTCATCCTACCTTCACCTGTTTCCTCCTGCCTCCTGCTGCCTCCTCCTGTCTCATCCTACCTTCTCCTGTTTCATCCTGCCTCCTGCCTCATCCTGCCTCTTCCTGCCTCATTCTGCCTTAGACAATAATCATCCAGGATAGAAACTGCTGACCAGTTAATTATTCATGTTCACGGTATGAATAAATAGATCAGGTCTTGTCTCATTACAAATCTGTGGAGTATTTGCTAATTTAATCATTGAGTTTGAACAGAGGCTTCAACACATTGCATAAGCATTGTGGTCCCAGCACAGCAGGGACTTGTCCTGTAGCCAATATGTAGCCTGCCTGGTTCCCTCAGCCTAGAGCCTGCTATCTGATTCCCGGTCCTTGTATCAAGGTTCTGTGCATAAAGCCCTTCTCCTTCCCCAGATAATTAGCTGATTTAATAGTATGCAGCACACATGCACACCCATTCTAATTAGATCCAGCTTCTACACTGTATTTTATAACAGTCTAGTGATTTTCCAAGTGCAGCGCTAGTTACCTTCCACAGTCAATACCTCAGTGAACCGCTGCTAAATGAATTTAACTCTGTGTGTGCCCTACAGCACATTACCTAATGGTTCTCCCTCCATGTAAATGGTTTCTATCCTACCTTTAATTACAGATCAATGACAGTTGGCTCTTGGCATTTAGAGTCTCTGAACCAGAGTGCTGCAGGGGCAAGTGTAGAACAGAATGTAGCGGTTGGTATTGAACGCTGTGGAACAATAAAAGCCTGTGTTAAACAAAGTAGCAGATGAACTGATGGTCAGATTAACAGGAGAGATACAACACTGGACAACACAATAACTCTGTCCTAACATGGATAGTATAGCATCTCTTCTGCTCAATAATGTTTCATACATACAAATAGAATGTGCAGTTCACTTGCACAAGGTGGTGCTGTGGGTGTTCCCATTACTGTCTACAGACTGTGGGTGTTCCCATTACTGTCTACAGACTGTGGGTGTTCCCATTACTCTCTACAGACTGTGTGTGTTCCCATTACTCTCTACAGACTGTGGGTGTTCCCATTACTCTCTACAGACTGTGGGTGTTCTCATTACTGTCTACAGACTGTGGGTGTTCCAATTACTGTCTACAGACTGTGGGTGTTCCCATTACTGTCTACAGACTGTGGGTGTTCCAATTACTGTCTACAGACTGTGGGTGTTCCAATTACTGTCTACAGACTGTGGGTGTTCCAATTACTGTCTACAGACTGTGTGTGTTCCAATTACTGTCTACAGACTGTGGGTGTTCCAATTACTGTCTACAGACTGTGGGTGTTCCCATTACTGTCTACAGACTGTGGGTGTTCCCATTACTCTCTACAGACTGTGGGTGTTCCCATTACTCTCTACAGACTGTGGGTGTTCCAATTACTGTCTACAGACTGTGGGTGTTCCAATTACTGTCTACAGACTGTGGGTGTTCCCATTACTGTCTACAGACTGTGGGTGTTCCAATTACTGTCTACAGACTGTGGGTGTTCCAATTACTGTCTACAGACTGTGGGTGTTCCAATTACTGTCTACAGACTGTGGGTGTTCCAATTACTGTCTACAGACTGTGGGTGTTCCCATTACTGTCTACAGACTGTGGGTGTTCCAATTACTGTCTACAGACTGTGGGTGTTCCCATTACTGTCTACAGACTGTGGGTGTTCCCATTACTGTCTACAGACTGTGGGTGTTCCAATTACTGTCTACAGACTGTGGGTGTTCCAATTACTGTCTACAGACTGTGGGTGTTCCAATTACTGTCTACAGACTGTGGGTGTTCCAATTACTGTCTACAGACTGTGGGTGTTCCAATTACTGTCTACAGACTGTGGGTGTTCCCATTACTGTCTACAGACTGTGGGTGTTCCAATTACTGTCTACAGACTGTGGGTGTTCCCATTACTGTCTACAGACTGTGTGTGTTCCCATTACTCTCTACAGACTGTGGGTGTTCCCATTACTGTCTACAGACTGTGGGTGTTCCCATTACTGTCTACAGACTGTGGGTGTTCCAATTACTGTCTACAGACTGTGGGTGTTCCAATTACTGTCTACAGACTGTGGGTGTTCCAATTACTGTCTACAGACTGTGGGTGTTCCCATTGCTGTCTACAGACTGTGGGTGTTGCATTACTGTCCACAGTACTGTGTGTGTTCCCATTACTCTCTACAGACTGTGTGTGTTCCCATTACTCTCTACAGACTGTGGGTGTTCCCATTACTGTCTACAGACTGTGGGTGTTCCCATTACTGTCTACAGACTGTGTGTGTTCCCATTACTCTCTACAGACTGTGGGTGTTCCAATTACTGTCTACAGACTGTGTGTGTTCCCATTACTGTCTACAGACTGTGGGTGTTCCCATTACTGTCTACAGACTGTGTGTGTTCCCATTACTCTCTACAGACTGTGGGTGTTCCAATTACTGTCTACAGACTGTGGGTGTTCCCATTACTCTCTACAGACTGTGGGTGTTCCCATTACTCTCTACAGACTGTGGGTGTTCCCATTACTCTCTACAGACTGTGGGTGTTCCCATTACTCTCTACAGACTGTGGGTGTTCCCATTACTCTCTACAGACTGTGGGTGTTCCCATTACTCTCTACAGACTGTGGGTGTTCCCATTACTCTCTACAGACTGTGTGTGTTCCCATTACTCTCTACAGACTGTGGGTGTTCCCATTACTCTCTACAGACTGTGGGTGTTCCCATTACTCTCTACAGACTGTGGGTGTTCCCATTACTGTCCACAGTACAGTGGGTGTTCCCATTACTCTCTACAGACTGTGGGTGTTCCCATTACTGTCTACAGACTGTGGTTGTTCCCATTACTCTCTACAGACTGTGGGTGTTCCCATTTCCGTCAACAGACTGTGAGTGTTCCCATTACTGTCTACAGACTGTGGGTGTTCCCATTACTCTCTACAGACTGTGGGTGTTCCCATTACTCTCTACAGACTGTGGGTGTTCCCATTACTCTCTACAGACTGTGGGTGTTCCCATTACTCTCTACAGACTGTGGGTGTCCCCATTACTGTCCACAGTACTGTGTGTGTTCCCATTACTGTCTACAGACTGTGTGTGTTCCCATTACTCTCTACAGACTGTGTGTGTTCCCATTACTCTCTACAGACTGTGTGTGTTCCCATTACTGTCCACAGTACTGTGTGTGTTCCCATTACTGTCTACAGACTGTGTGTGTTCCCATTACTCTCTACAGACTGTGTGTGTTCCCATTACTGTCCACAGTACTGTGTGTGTTCCCATTACTGTCTACAGACTGTGTGTGTTCCCATTACTCTCTACAGACTGTGTGTGTTCCCATTACTCTCTACAGACTGTGTGTGTTCCCATTACTCTCTACAGACTGTGTGTGTTCCCATTACTGTCCACAGTACTGTGTGTGTTCCCATTACTGTCTACAGACTGTGTGTGTTCCCATTACTCTCTACAGACTGTGTGTGTTCCCATTACTCTCTACAGACTGTGTGTGTTCCCATTACTGTCCACAGTACTGTGTGTGTTCCCATTACTGTCTACAGACTGTGTGTGTTCCCATTACTCTCTACAGACTGTGTGTGTTCCCATTACTCTCTACAGACTGTGTGTGTTCCCATTACTCTCTACAGACTGTGTGTGTTCCCATTACTGTCCACAGTACTGTGTGTGTTCCCATTACTGTCTACAGACTGTGTGTGTTCCCATTACTCTCTACAGACTGTGGGTGTTCCCATTACTCTCTACAGACTGTGGGTGTTCCCATTACTCTCTACAGACTGTGGGTGTTCCCATTACTCTCTACAGACTGTGGGTGTTCCCATTACTCTCTACAGACTGTGTGTGTTCCCATTACTCTCTACAGACTGTGGGTGTTCCCATTACTCTCTACAGACTGTGTGTGTTCCCATTACTCTCTACAGACTGTGTGTGTTCCCATTACTCTCTACAGACTGTGGGTGTTCCCATTACTCTCTACAGACTGTGGCTGTTCCCATTACTCTCTACAGACTGTGGCTGTTCCCATTACTCTCTACAGACTGTGGGTGTTCCCATTACTGTCTACAGACTGTGTGTGTTCCCATTACTGTCCACAGTACTGTGTGTGTTTCCATTACTCTCTACAGACTGTGTGTGTTCCCATTACTCTCTACAGACTGTGGGTGTTCCCATTACTGTCCACAGTACTGTGTGTGTTCCCGTTACTGTCCACAGACTGTGGGTGTTCCCATTACTGTCCACAGTACTGTGTGTGTTCCCATTACTCTCTACAGACTGTGGGTGTTCCCGTTACTGTCCACAGACTGTGGGTGTTCCCATTACTGTCCACAGTACTGTGTGTGTTCCCATTACTCTCTACAGACTGTGTTTTCCCATTACTCTCTACAGACTGAGGGTGTTCCCATTACTCTCTACAGACTGTGTTTTCCCATTACTCTCTACAGACTGAGGGTGTTCCCATTACTCTCTACAGACTGTGGGTGTTCCCATTACTCTCTACAGACTGTGGGTGTTCCCATTACTCTCTACAGACTGTGGGTGTTCCCATTACTGTCCACAGTACTGTGTGTGTTCCCATTACTGTCTACAGACTGTGTGTGTTCCCATTACTCTCTACAGACTGTGTGTGTTCCCATTACTCTCTACAGACTGTGTGTGTTCCCATTACTGTCCACAGTACTGTGTGTGTTCCCATTACTCTCTACAGACTGTGTGTGTTCCCATTATTCTCTACAGACTGTGTGTGTTCCCATTACTCTCTACAGACTGTGTGTGTTCCCATTACTCTCTACAGACTGTGTGTGTTCCCATTACTGTCCACAGTACTGTGTGTGTTCCCATTACTGTCTACAGACTGTGTGTGTTCCCATTACTCTCTACAGACTGTGTGTGTTCCCATTACTCTCTACAGACTGTGGGTGTTCCCATTACTGTCCACAGTACTGTGTGTGTTCCCATTACTCTCTACAGACTGTGTGTGTTCCCATTATTCTCTACAGACTGTGGGTGTTCCCATTACTCTCTACAGACTGTGGGTGTTCCCATTACTCTCTACAGACTGTGGCTGTTCCCATTACTGTCCACAGACTGTGTGTGTTCCCATTACTCTCTACAGGCTGTGGGTGTTCCCATTACTCTCTACAGACTGTGTGTGTTCCCATTACTGTCCACAGACTGTGCGTGTTCCCATTACTCTCTACAGACTGTGGGTGTTCCCATTACTCTCTACAGACTGTGTGTGTTCCCATTACTCTCCACAGACTGTGCGTGTTCCCATTACTCTCTACAGACTGTGGGTGTTCCCATTACTCTCTACAGACTGTGTGTGTTCCCATTACTCTCTACAGGCTGTGGGTGTTCCCATTACTCTCTACAGACTGTGGGTGTTCCCATTACTCTCTACAGACTGTGTGTGTTCCCATTACTCTCTACAGGCTGTGGGTGTTCCCATTACTCTCTACAGACTGTGGGTGTTCCCATTACTGTCCACAGACTGTGTGTGTTCCCATTACTCTCTACAGACTGTGTGTGTTCCCATTACTGTCCACAGTACTGTGTGTTTTCCCATTACTGTCTACAGACTGTGGTTGTTCCCATTACTCTCTACAGACTGTGGGTGTTCCCATTACTCTCTACAGACTGTGGGTGTTCCCATTACTCTCTACAGACTGTGTGTGTTCCCATTACTCTCTACAGACTGTGGGTGTTCCCATTACTGTCTACAGACTGTGGTTGTTCCCATTACTCTCTACAGACTGTGGTTGTTCCCATTACTCTCTACAGACTGTGGGTGTTCCCATTACTGTCTACAGACTGTGTGTGTTCCCATTACTCTCTACAGACTGTGTGTGTTCCCATTACTCTCTACAGACTGTGTGTGTTCCCATTACTCTCTACAGACTGTGTGTGTTCCCATTACTCTCTACAGACTGTGGGTGTTCCCATTACTCTCTACAGACTGTGGGTGTTCCCATTACTCTCTACAGACTGTGTGTGTTCCCATTACTCTCTACAGACTGTGGCTGTTCCCATTACTGTCTACAGACTGTGGCTGTTCCCATTACTCTCTACAGACTGTGGCTGTTCCCATTACTGTCCACAGACTGTGTGTGTTCCCATTACTCTCTACAGGCTGTGGGTGTTCCCATTTCTCCCTACAGACTGTGTGTGTTCCCATTACTGTCCACAGACTGTGTGTGTTCCCATTACTCTCTACAGACTGTGGGTGTTCCCATTACTCTCTACAGACTGTGGGTGTTCCCATTGCTGTCCACAGTACTGTGTGTGTTCCCATTACTCTCTACAGACTGTGTGTGTTCCCATTACTCTCTACAGACTGTGGGTGTTCCCATTACTCTCTACAGACTGTGGGTGTTCCCATTACTCTCTACAGACTGTGTGTGTTCCCATTACTCTCTACAGACTGTGGGTGTTCCCATTACTGTCAACAGACTGTGTGTGTTCCCATTACTCTCTACAGACTGTGGGTGTCCCCATTGCTGTCCACAGTACTGTGTGTGTTCCCATTACTCTCTACAGACTGTGGGTGTTCCCATTACTCTCTACAGACTGTGTGTGTTCCCTTTACTCTCTACAGACTGTGTGTGTTCCCATTACTCTCTACAGACTGTGGGTGTTCCCATCACTGTCCACAGTACTGTGTGTGTTCCCATTACTCTCTACAGACTGTGGGTGTTCCCATTACTCTCCACAGACTGTGTGTGTTCCCATTACTCTCTACAGACTGTGGGTGTTCCCATCACTGTCCACAGTACTGTGTGTGTTCCCATTAATCTCTACAGACTGTGGGTGTTCCCATTACTCTCTACAGACTGTGGGTGTTCCCATCACTGTCCACAGTACTGTGTGTGTTCCCATTACTCTCTACAGACTGTGGGTGTTCCCATCACTGTCCACAGTACTGTGTGTGTTCCCATTAATCTCTACAGACTGTGGGTGTTCCCATTACTCTCTACAGACTGTGGGTGTTCCCATCACTGTCCACAGTACTGTGTGTGTTCCCATTAATCTCTACAGACTGTGGGTGTTCCCATTACTCTCTACAGACTGTGGGTGTTCCCATCACTGTCCACAGTACTGTGTGTGTTCCCATTAATCTCTACAGACTGTGGGTGTTCCCATTACTCTCTACAGACTGTGGGTGTTCCCATTACTCTCTACAGACTGTGTGTGTTCCCATTACTCTCTACAGACTGTGGGTGTTCCCATTACTCTCTACAGACTGTGGGTGTTCCCATCACTGTCCACAGTACTGTGTGTGTTCCCATTAATCTCTACAGACTGTGGGTGTTCCCATTACTCTCTACAGACTGTGGGTGTTCCCATCACTGTCCACAGTACTGTGTGTGTTCCCATTAATCTCTACAGACTGTGGGTGTTCCCATTACTCTCTACAGACTGTGGGTGTTCCCATTACTCTCTACAGACTGTGTGTGTTCCCATTAATCTCTACAGACTGTGGGTGTTCCCATTACTCTCTACAGACTGTGGGTGTTCCCATTACTCTCTACAGACTGTGGGTGTTCCCATTACTCTCTACAGACTGTGGGTGTTCCCATCACTGTCCACAGTACTGTGGATGTTCCCATTGATGTTCACAGTACTGTGGGTGTTCCCATTACTGTCCACAGTACTGTGGGTGTTCCCATTGATGTTCACAGTACTGTGGGTATTCCCATTGATGTTCACAGTACTGTGGGTGTTCCCATTGATGTTCACAGTACTGTGGGTGTTCCCATTGATGTTCACCGTACTGTGGGTTTTCCCATTGGTGTTCACAGTACTGTGGGTGTTCCCATTGATGTTCACAGTACTGTGGGTTTTCCCATTGGTGTTCACAGTACTGTGGGTGTTCCCATTGCTGTCCACAGTACTGTGTGTTTTCCCATTGCTGTCCACAGTACTGTGGGTATTCCAAATCAAATCAAATATAATTTTATTGTTCACAAACACATGGTTAGCAGATGTGAATGCGAGTGTAGCAAAATGCTTGTGCTTCTAGTTCCAACCATGCATTAATATCTAACAAGTAATCTAACAATTTCACAACAACTACCTCATACACACAAGTGTAAAGGAATGAATAACAATATGTACATATAAAGATATGGATGAGCGATGGCCGAACGGCATAGGCAGGATGCAGTAGATGGTTTAGAGTACAGTATGTACATATGAGATGAATAATGTAGGGTATGGAAACATTCTGTAAAGTGACATTGTTTAAAGTGACTAGTGATACATTTATTACATCAAATTTTTAATTATTAAAGTGGCTTGAGATTTGAGTCAGTATGTTGGCAGCAGCCACTCAATGTTAGTGGTGGCTGTTTAACAGTATGATGGCCTTGAGAAAGAAGCTGTTTTTCAGTCTCTCAGTCCCAGCTTTGATGCACCTGTACTGACCTCGCCTTCTGGATGATAGCGGGGTGAACAGGCAGTGGCTCGGGTGGTTGTTGTCCTTGATGATTTTTTTGGCCTTCCTGTGACATCGGGTGGTGTAGGTGTCCTGGAGGGCAGGTAGTTTGTCCCCGGTGATGCGTTGTGCAGACCTCACTATCCTCTGGAGTGCTTTATGGTTATGAGCGGAGCAGCTGCCGTACCAGGGGTTGATACAGCCCGACAGGGTGGGCTATTTACCAATAGATTATGTACAGCTGCAGCGATCGGTTAGCTGCTCAGATAGCTGATGTTTGAAGTTGGTGAGGGAGATAAAGGTCTCCAACTTCAGCGATTTTTGCAATTCGTTCCAGTCACAGGCAGCAGAGTACTGGAACGAAAGGCGGCCGAATGAGGTGTTGGCTTTAGGGATGATCAGTGAGATACACCTGCTGGAGCGCGTGCTACCGATGGGTGTTGCCATCGAGACCAGTGAACTGAGATAAGGCGGAGCTTTACCTAGCATGGCCTTGTAGACGACCTGGAGCCAGTGGGTCTTGCGACGAATATGTAGCGAGGGCCAGCCGACTAGAGCATACAAGTCGCAGTGGTGGGTAGTATAAGGTGCTTTAGTGACAAAACGGATGGCACTGTGATAAACTGCATCCAGTTTGCTGAGAAGAGTGTTGGAAGCAATTTTGTAGATGACATCGCTGAAGTCGAGGATCGGTAGGATAGTCAGTTTTACTAGGGTAAGCTTGGCAGCGTGAGTGAAGGAGGCTTTGTTACGGAATAGAAAGCCGACTCTTGATTTGATTTTCGATTGGAGATGTTTGATATGGGTCTGGAAGGAGAGTTTGCAGTCTAGCCAGACACCTAGGTACTTATAGGTGTCCACATATTCAAGGTCGGAACCATCCAGTGTGGTGATGCTAGTCGGGCATGCGGGTGCAGGCAGCGATCGGTTGAAAAGCATGCATTTGGTTTTACTAGCGTTTAAGAGCAGTTGGAGGCCACGGAAGGAGTGTTGTATGGAATTGAAGCTCGTTTGGAGGTTAGATAGCACAGTGTCCAATGACGGGCCAAAAGTATATAGAATGGTGTCGTCTGCGTAGAGGTGGATCAGGGAATCGCCCGCAGCAAGAGCAACATCATTGATATATACAGAGAAAAGAGTCGGCCCGAGAATTGAACCCTGTGGCACCCCCATAGAGACTGCCAGAGGACTGGACAGCATGCCCTCCGATTTGACACACTGAACTCTGTCTGCAAAGTAATTGGTGAACACCTTCTCAGCCTCCAGTGAAGCCAGCAGGACAGGGGTGTGGAACACCTTCTTAGCATCCAGAAGATTTCTTGTTTTTGTTAGTTTGTTCATGTGAAGTGATTTATTAAAACATTAATCAAAATAACCACGCTGCTCTTTGGTCCGCCTCTCCATCAATGGAAGAAATCCCTTACAACCTGGTTAAATTAAGGTGAATTAAAATAAAAAATAAAAAAATCCAACGACCCATGTGCCCTGCTAAATGTCATTATTGCAAAAAAATGTTTATTATTGTAACGATTCTCTTCTTTGTCTGACCCCTGTTTGGCTGGCTTCACTGGAGGCTGAGAAGCTGTTCCACGCCACTGTCCTGCTGGCTTCATTGGATGCTAAGAAGGTGTTCCACACCCCTGTCCTGCTGGCTTCACTGGAGGCTGAGAAGGTGTTTCACGCCCCTGTCCTGCTGGCTTCACTGGATGCTAAGAAGGTCTTCCACGCCACTGTCCTGCTGGCTTCACTGGAGCCTAAGAAGGTATTCCACGCCCCTGTCCTACTGGCTTCACTGGAGGCTAAGAAGGTGTTCCACGCCCCTGTCCTGCTGGCTTCACTGGAGGCTAAGAAGCTGTTCCACGCCACTGTCCTGCTGGCTTCACTGGAGGCTAAGAAGGTGTTCCACGCCCCTGTCCTCCTGGCTTCACTGGAGGCTGAGAAGCTGTTCCACGCCACTGTCCTGCTGGCTTCATTGGATGCTAAGAAGGTGTTCCACGCCCCTGTCCTTCTGGCTTCACTGGAGGCTGAGAAGGTGTTTCACGCCCCTGTCCTGCTGGCTTCACTGGATGCTAAGAAGGTCTTCCACGCCACTGTCCTGCTGGCTTCACTGGATGCTAAGAAGGTGTTCCACACCCCTGTCCTGCTGGCTTCACTGGAGGCTAAGAAGGTGTTCCACACCCCTGTCCTGCTGTCTTCACTGGATGCTAAGAAGGTGTTCCACACCCCTGTCCTGCTGGCTTCACTGGAGGCTGAGAAGGTGTTCCACACCCCTGTCCTGCTGGCTTCACTGGAGGCTGAGAAAGTGTTCCACACCCCTGTCCTGCTGTCTTCACTGGATGCTAAGAAGGTGTTCCACACCCCTGTCCTGCTGGCTTCACTGGAGGCTGAGAAGGTGTTCTACACCCCTGTCCTACTGGCTTCACTGGAGGCTGAGAAGGTGTTCTACACCCCTGTCCTACTGGCTTCACTGGAGGCTGAGAAGGTGTTCTACACCCCTGTCCTACTGGCTTCACTGGAGGCTGAGAAGGTGTTCCACACCCCTGTCCTGCTGGCTTCACTGGAGGCTGAGAAGGTGTTTCACGCCCCTGTCCTGCTGGCTTCACTGGAGGCTGAGAAGGTGTTCCACACCCCTGTCCTGCTGTCTTCACTGGAGGCTGAGAAGGTGTTCCACATCCCTGTCCTGCTGTCTTCACTGGAGGCTGAGAAGGTGTTCCACACCCCTGTCCTGCTGGCTTCACTGGAGGCTAAGAAGGTGTTCCACACCCATGTCCTGCTGTCTTCACTGGAGGCTGAGAAGGTGTTCTACACCCCTGTCCTGCTGTCTTCACTGGAGGCTGAGAAGGTGTTCCACACCCCTGTCCTGCTGTCTTCACTGGAGGCTGAGAAGGTGTTCTACACCCCTGTCCTACTGGCTTCACTGGAGGCTGAGAAGGTGTTCCACACCCCTGTCCTACTGGCTTCACTGGAGGCTGAGAAGGTGTTCCACACCCCTGTCCTGCTGTCTTCACTGGAGGCTGAGAAGGTGTTCCACACCCCTGTCCTGCTGGCTTCACTGGAGGCTGAGAAGGTGTTCCACATCCCTGTCCTGCTGTCTTCACTGGAGGCTGAGAAGGTGTTCCACACCCCTGTCCTACTGGCTTCACTGGAGGCAGAGAAGGTGTTCGACAGGATGGAGTGAAGAAGAGTTTAATATGGGTCCAAACTTTTTTAAATGGATTAAGTCCCTATATTTTCATCCAAATGCCATGGTGACTACTAATGGTCCGAATTCTGACAGATTCCCTTTGGGATGTGCTTGACAAGGATACTCTCTGTCCCCCCTGCTCTACTTGCTGGGGGCGGTGCCTTTGGCAGAGCTGATAAGGAGCAATCCAAGTATTTTTTCTGCAGGCAGCATTCAGCACAACATTCCGCTCTAAACGGATGATGTCTTGATCTACATTTCCAACCCTGAGAATTACCTCACATTTTAGACACAATTGCTCAGTAGGGCAAGTTGTCAGGATATAAATCCATGGTTTTCCCTGTCACCATTAACCATCTTCCACTCACCAACTCTATGAAGACACTCTGTCCGTTCCAGTGAAAGACTCTCACCAGCTCTATGAAGACACTCTGTCCGTTCCAATGGAAGACACTCACCAGCTCTATGAAGACACTCTGTCCGTTCCAATGAAAGACACTCACCAGCTCTATGAAGACACTCTGTCCGTTCCAATGGAAGACTCTCACCAGCTCTATGAAGACACTCTGTCCGTTCCAATGGAAGACACTCACGAGCTCTATGAAGACACTGTCCGTTCCAACGGAAGACACTCACCAGCTCTATGAAGACACTCTGTCCGTTCCAATGGAAGACTCTCACCAGCTCTATGAAGACACTGTCCGTTCCAATGGAAGACACTCACCAGCTCTATGAAGACACTCTGTCCGTTCCAACGGAAGACACTCACCAGCTCTATGAAGACACTCTGTCCGTTCCAACGGAAGACACTCACCAGCTCTATGAAGACACTATCCGTTCCAATGAAAGACACTCACCAGCTCTATGAAGACACTCTGTCCGTTCCAATGAAAGACACTCACCAGCTCTATGAAGACACTCTGTCCGTTCCAATGAAAGACACTCACCAGCTCTATGAAGACACTCTGTCCGTTCCAACGGAAGACACTCACCAGCTCTATGAAGACACTCTGTCCGTTCCAATGAAAGACACTCACCAGCTCTATGAAGACACTCTGTCCGTTCCAATGAAAGACACTCACGAGCTCTATGAAGACACTGTCCGTTCCAACGGAAGACACTCACCAGCTCTATGAAGACACTGTCCGTTCCAACGGAAGACACTCACCTGCTCTATGAAGACACTCTGTCCGTTCCAATGAAAGACACTCACCAGCTCTATGAAGACACTGTCCGTTCCAACGGAAGACACTCACCAGCTCTATGAAGACACTCTGTCCGTTCCAATGAAAGACACTCACCAGCTCTATGAAGACACTCTGTCCGTTCCAATGAAAGACACTCACCAGCTCTATGAAGACACTGTCCGTTCCAACGGAAGACACTCACCTGCTCTATGAAGACACTCTGAATGAGGAAATGACATGTCTAATTTGAAGATATTTAAAATAAAATATCTTGGCACGTTGAATTCACTGCAGAGCTCTAGAAAGGATTTCATTGTAGTTGTGTTCTGAAACAGGATCCCTAGAGAATGCCAAAGATGAACGTTGGCATCACTCAGGGCTTTTGGCAAGTCTGGGTTGCATACTGTAGGCTAGTTGCATCACTCAGGACTTTTGGCAAGGCTAGTTTGAGCATATCTGGGTGGAAATACCAGGGTATTTCCTACATGCTAGTAGGGTGCTGTAAATCTCAAAGCTTTTTGCTAGGTTGCCCACTTTACTAAACTTCACTAAAGTTATTCATGAATAGAATTGAGCGTAAGGACAATGAACCACAGGATTGGGCCTCTATCTGAATCCACGTTGTGTCTAGATTCAGGCTTCGATAGAGTGGAGAACATGATCCTAGGTTTTTGGCCCAATATACAGTTGATGTCGGAAGTTTACCTACACTTAGGTTGGAGTCATTAAAACTAGTTTTTCATCCACACAACACATTCCTTGTTAACATTACATTACATTACATTTAAGTCATTTGGCAGACGCTTTTATCCAGAGCGACTTACAAATTAGTGAATTCACCTTATGACATCCAGTGGAACAGCCACTTTACAATAGTGCATCTAAATCATTTAAGGGGGGGGGGTGAGAAGGATTACTTTATCCTATCCTAACAAACTATAGTTTTGGCAAGTTGTTTAGGACATCTACTTTGTGCATGATACAAGTAATTTTTCCAACAATTGTTTACAGACAGATTATTTCACTTATAATTCACTGTATCATAATTTCAGTGGGTCAGAAGTTTGCATACACTAAGTTGACTGTGCCTTTAAACAGCTTGGAAAATTCCAGAAAATGATGTCTTGGCTTTAGAAGCTTCTGATAGGCTAATTGACATTGTTTGAGTCAATTGGAGGTGTACATGTGGATATATTTCAAGGCCTACCTTCAAACTCAGTGCGTCTTTGCTTGACATCATGGGAAAATCAAAAGAAATCAGCCAAGACCTCAGAAAATAAATTGGAGACAAATCTGGTTCATCCTTGGGAGCAATTTCCAAACGCATGAAGGTACCACGTTCTATACAAACAATAGTATGCAAGTATAAACACTCATACCTCTCAGGAAGGAGATGCATTCTGTCTCCTAGAGATGAACGTACCCTGGTGCGAAAAGTGCAAATCAATCCCAAAA
The DNA here is from genome assembly GCF_036934945.1 of Oncorhynchus masou masou. Classification (NCBI taxonomy): domain Eukaryota; kingdom Metazoa; phylum Chordata; class Actinopteri; order Salmoniformes; family Salmonidae; genus Oncorhynchus; species Oncorhynchus masou. The sequence goes on along the minus strand of NW_027009438.1, from coordinate 3,007 downwards.
CAGGATTGATTTTACAAGGACCTTGTGAAGATGCTGGAGGAAACAGGTACAAAAGTATCTATATCCACAGTAAAACTAGTCCTATGTCGACATAACCTGAAAGGCCGCTCAGCAAGGAAGAAGCCACTGCTCCAAAACCGCCATAAAAAAAGCCAGACTACGGTTTGCAACTGCACATGTGGACAAAGATCTTACTTTTTGGAGAAATGTCCTCTGGTCTAATAAAACAAAAATAGAACTGTTTGGTCATAATGACCATCGTTATGTTTGGAGGAAAAAGGAGGAGGCTTGCAAGCTGAAGAACATCATCCCAACCGTGAAGCACGGGGGTGGCAGCATCATGTTGTGGGGGTGCTTTGCTGCAGGAGGGACTGGTGCACTTCACAAAATAGATGGCTTCATGAGGAGGAAAATTACGTAGATATTTTGAAGCAACATCTCAAGACATCAGTCAGGAGTTAAAGCTTGGTCGCAAATAGGTCTTCCAAATGGACAATGACCATCAGCATACTTCCAAAGTTGTGGCAAAATGGCTTAAGGACAACAAAGTCAAGGTATTGGAGTGGCCATCACAAAGCACTGACCTCAATCCTATAGAAAATCTGTGGGCAGAACTGAAAAAGCATGTGAGAGCAAGGAGGCCTACAAACCTGACTCTGTTACACCAGCTCTGTCAGGAGGAATGGGCCAACATTCACCCAACTTATTGTGGGACGCTTGTGGAAGGCTACCGAAACGTTTGACCCAAGTCAAACAGTTTAAAGGCAATGTTACCAAATACTAATTGAGAGTATGTAAACTTCTGACTCACTGGGAATGTGATGAAATAAATCAAAGCTGAAATAAATCATTCTCTCTACTATTATTCTGACATTTCACATTCTTAAAATGAAGTGGTGATCCTAACTGACTTATGACAGGGAATTGTTACTAGGATTAAATGTCAGGAATTGTGAAAAACTGATTCTAATTGTATTTGGCTAAGGTGTATGTAAACATCAGACTTCAACTGTATCACTCCTCACCTCTCCAACTGATAGCTGATGTGACATGAGAATTGTGGCACAAAAATGGTCACTGTGCTGGTGAGTTTCCCCTTACTAAGTAAGGCGCTTTGAGTATCTCAGCTGGTGGAGAAGTGCTATATATAAATCCAACCAATTATTGTTAATTATTATCATTTGTATGTGTCTCTCTATTATAAGTGGGAAGACTTGGGAACAGATTTCCTCAATTAAAAAAATCAATTGGAGCTGAATTCCGGTTGTTTTTACGGTCTTTTATGTCCAACAATGACAATTCAACCCCCAAAATGTTTTTAAAATTCATTTATGCTCAAAAACCTTGGGGGGGCCAAATAAATCCACCCGGGCCCGCTGGCTACCATTTGGGGAACACTGCTTAATTTATTTCATTTATGCTCTCCAACACAACATCGGAACTTTTGAACCCTGAGATGCAAACTAAGCTTCTCATTAGCCACTTTAAATGGCTACTGAGTCACCTTTCTTCTGCTCAGATTTGGTTTATTTGCAGTCCCAGACATACTACCCCATAACACAACAACACAATCCCAGACATACTACCCCATAACACAACAACACGGTCCCAGACATACAACCCCATAACACAACAACACAGTCCCAGACATACAACCCCATAACACAACAACACAGTCCCAGACATAATACCCCTTAACACAACAACACAGTCCCAGACATACAACCCCATAACACAACAACACAGTCCCAGACATACTACCCCATAAGACAACAACACAGTCCCAGACATACTACCCCATAACACAACAACACAGTCCCAGACATACAACCCCATAACACAACAACACAGTCCCAGACATACTACCCCATAACACAACAACACAGTCCCAGACATACTACCCCATAACACAAAAACACAGTCCCAGACATACAACCCCATAACACAACAACACAGTCCCAGACATACTACCCCATAACACAACAACACAATCCCAGACATACTACCCCATAACACAACAACACAGTCCCAGACATACTACCCCATAACACAACAACACAATCCCAGATATACAACCCCATAACACAACAACACAGTCCCAGACATAATACCCCATAACACAACAACACAATCCCAGATGTACAACCCTATAACACAACAACACAGTCCCAGACATACTACCCCATAAGACAACAACACAGTCCCAGACATACAAACCCATAACACAACAACACAGTCCCAGACATACAACCCCATAACCCAACAACACAGTCCCAGACATACTACCCATAACACAACAACACAGTCCCAGACATACAAACCCATAACACAACAACACAGTCCCAGACATAATACACAATAACACAACAACACAGTCCCAGACATACTACCCCATAAGACAACAACACAGTCCCAGACATACAAACCCATAACACAACAACACAGTCCCAGACATAATACACAATAACACAACAACACAGTCCCAGACATACTACCCCATAACACAACAACACAATCCCAGACATACTACCCCATAACACAACAACACAGTCCCAGACATACAACCCTATAACACAACAACACAGTCCCAGACATACTACCCCATAACACAACAACACAGTCCCAGACATACAACCCTATAACACAACAACACAGTCCCAGACATACAACCCTATAACACAACAACACAGTCCCAGACATAATACACAATAACACAACAACACAGTCCCAGACATACAACCCCATAACACAACAACACAGTCCCAGACATACAAACCCATAACACAACAACACAGTCCCAGACATACAACCCCATAACACAACAACACAGTCCCAGACATACAACCCTATAACACAACAACACAGTCCCAGACATAATACACAATAACACAACAACACAGTCCCAGACATACTACCCCATAACACAACAACACAGTCCCAGACATACAAACCCATAACACAACAACACAGTCCCAGACATACTACCCCATAACACAACAACACAGTC
>NW_027009437.1:5000-45697 GCF_036934945.1 Oncorhynchus masou masou | reverse complement strand
GAGGATAGAGACTGGGGGAGATAGAGAGAGAGGATAGAGACTGGGGGAGATAGAGAGAGAGGATAGAGACTGGGGGAGATAGAGAGAGAGGATAGAGACTGGGGGAGATAGAGAGAGAGGATAGAGACTGGGGGAGATAGAGAGAGGATAGAGACTGGGGGAGATAGAGGAGGGATAGAGACTGGGGGAGATAGAGAGAGAGGATAGAGACTGGGGAGATAGGAGAGAGAGGATATAGACTGGGGGAGATAGAGAGAGAGGATATAGACTGGGGGGAATAGGGAGAGAGGATAGAGACTGGGGGAGATAGAGAGAGAGGATATAGACTGGGGGAGATAGAGAGAGAGATAGGGACTGGAGGAGATAGAGATAGAGAGGGGATAGAGACTGGGGGAGATAGAGAGAGAGGATAGAGACTGGGGAGATAGAGAGAGAGGATAGAGACTGGGGAGATAGAGAGAGAGGATAGAGACTGGGGGAGATAGAGAGAGAGGATAGAGACTGGGGGAGATAGAGAGAGGATAGAGATGAAGGGAGATCATGGAGAGAGGATAGAGACTGGGGGAGATAGAGAGAGGAGGACTGGGGGAGATAGAGAGAGAGGATAGAGACTGGGGGAGATAGAGAGAGAGGATAGAGACTGGGGGAGATAGAGAGAGAGGATAGAGACTGGGGGAGATAGAGAGGATAGGGACTGGGGGAGATAGAGAGAGAGGATAGAGACTGGGGAGATAGAGAGAGAGATAGAGACTGGGGAGATAGAGAGAGAATGGACTGGGCAGGTCAGATAGAGAGAGAGGATAGAGACTGGGGGAGATAGAGAGAGAGGATAGAGACTGGGGGAGATAGAGAGAGGATATAGACTGGGGGAGATAGAGAGAGAGGATAGAGACTGGGGAGATAGAGAGAGAGGATAGAGACTGGGGGAGATAGAGAGAGAGGATAGAGACTGGGGGAGATAGAGAGAGAGGATAGAGACTGGGGAGATAGAGAGAGAGGATAGAGACTGGGGGAGATAGAGAGAGGGATAGAGACTGGGGATAGAGAGAGAGGATAGAGACTGGGGATAGAGATTACAGAGAAAACAAAGAGGATAGGGACTGGGGGAGATAGAGAGAGAGGATAGAGACTGGGGGAGATAGAGAGAGAGGATAGAGACTGGGGGAGATAGAGAGAGAGGATAGAGACTGGGGGAGATAGAGAGAGAGGATAGGGAATGGGGGAGATAGAGAGAGGATAGAGACTGGGGGGAGATAGAGAGAGAGAGATAGAGACTGGGGAGAGATAGAGAGAGGATAGAGACTGGGGGAGATAGAGAGAGAGGATAGAGACTGGGGAGATAGAGAGAGAGGATAGAGACTGGGGGAGATAGGGGAGATGGGGGAGATAGAGATAAAGGATAGAGACTGGGGAGATAGAGAGAGGATAGAGACTGGGGGAGATAGAGAGAGAGGATAGAGACTGGGGAGATAGAGAGACTGATAGAGGATATGGGGAGATAGAGATAGAGAGGGGGAGGATAGAGACTGGGGAGATAGAGAGATAGAGACTGGGGAGATAGAGAGAGAGGATAGAGACTGGGGGAGATGACAGAGAGGATAGAGACTGGGGGAGATAGAGACAGAGAGGATAGAGACTGGGGGAGATAGAGAGAGGATAGAGACTGGGGGAGATAGAGAGAGAGATAGAGACTGGGGAGATAGAGAGAGAGGATAGAGACTGGGGAGATAGAGAGAGAGGATAGAGACTGGGGGAGATAGAGAGAGAGGATATAGACTGGGGGAGATAGAGAGAGGGATAGAGACTGGGGGAGATAGAGAGAGAGGATAGAGACTGGGGGAGATAGAGAGAGGGATAGAGACTGGGGGAGATAGAGAGGATAGAGACTGGGGGAGATAGAGAGAGATAGGACTGGGGGAGATAGAGAGAGAGGATAGAGACTGGGGGAGATAGAGAGAGATAGGACTGGGGGAGAGACTGGGGGGGAGATAGAGAGAGAGGATAGAGACTGGGGGAGATAGAGAGAGAGGATAGAGACTGGGGGATAGAGAGACTAGGACTGGGAGATAGAGAGAGAGGATAGAGACTGGGGGAGATAGAGAGAGAGGATAGAGACTGGGGGAGATAGAGAGAGAGGATGAGAGACTGGGGGAGATAGAGACTGGGGGAGATAGAGAGAGGGATAGAGACTGGGGGAGATAGAGAGAGAGGATAGAGACTGGGGGAGATAGAGAGAGAGGATAGAGACTGGGGGAGATAGAGAGAGGATAGAGACTGGGGGAGATAGAGAGAGGATAGAGACTGGGGGAGATAGAGAGACACTCATTAGATAGAGACTGGGGAGATAGAGAGGAGAGACTGGGGAGATAGAGAGAGGGATAGAGACTGGGGGAGATAGAGAGAGAGGATAGAGACTGGGGGAGATAGAGAGAGAGGATAGACTGGGGGAGATAGAGAGAGGGATAGAGACTGGGGGAGATAGAGAGAGAGGATAGAGACTGGGGGAGATAGAGAGAGAGGATAGAGACTGGGGGAGATAGAGAGAGGATAGAGACTGGGGGAGATAGAGATAGAGATAGAGACTGGGGGAGATAGAGAGACAGACAGAGACTGGGGGAGATAGACAGAGAGGATAGAGACTGGGGGAGATAGAGAGAGGATATAGACTGGGGGAGATAGAGAGAGAAAGATAGAGAAGATAGAGAGACACTCATAGGGACAGGGGAGATAGAGAGAGAGATAGAGACTGGGGGAGATAGAGAGAGGATAGAGACTGGGGGAGATAGAGAGGGATAGAGACTGGGGGAGATAGAGAGAGAGGATAGAGACTGGGGGAGATAGAGAGAGAGGATAGAGACTGGGGGAGATAGAGAGAGGATAGATAGATAGACTGGGGGAGATAGAGAGAGAGGATAGAGACTGGGGGAGATAGAGAGAGGATAGAGACTGGGGGAGATAGAGAGAGAGGATAGAGACTGGGGGAGATAGAGAGAGAGGATAGAGACTGGGGGAGATAGAGAGGATATAGACTGGGGGAGATAGAGAGAGAGGATAGAGACTGGGAGATAGACAGACAGACTGGGGGAGATAGAGAGATAGAGACTGGGGAGATAGAGAGAGGGAGACTGGGGGAGATAGAGAGAAGAGGATAGAGACTGGGGGAGATAGAGAGAGGATAGAGACTGGGGGAGATAGAGAGAGGGATAGAGACTGGGGGAGATAGAGAGAGGATAGAGACTGGGGGAGATAGAGAGAGAGGATAGGGACTGGGGGAGATAGAGAGAGAGGATAGAGACTGGGGGAGATAGAGAGAGAGGGATAGAGACTGGGGGAGATAGAGAGAGAGATAGAGACTGGGAGAGATAGAGAGAGGATAGAGACAGATAGAGAGACAGATATCCCAGGATAGAGACTGGGGAGATAGAGAGAGAGGATAGAGACTGGGGGAGATAGAGAGAGGATAGAGACTGGGGGAGATAGAGAGAGAGGATAGAGACTGGGGGAGATAGAGAGAGAGGATAGAGACTGGGGGAGATAGAGAGAGAGGATAGAGACTGGGGGAGATAGAGAGAGAGGATAGAGACTGGGGGAGATAGAGAGAGAGACATAGAGACTGGGGGAGATAGAGAGAGGATAGAGACTGGGGGAGATAGAGAGAGGATAGGACTGGGGGAGATAGAGAGAGGATAGGGACTGGGGGAGATAGAGAGAGAGGATAGAGACTGGGGGAGATAGAGAGAGGATAGAGACTGGGGGAGATAGAGAGAGAGATAGAGACTGGGGGAGATAGAGAGAGGATATAGACTGGGGGAGATAGAGAGAGAGGATAGAGACTGGGGGAGATAGAGAGAGAGGATAGAGACTGGGGGAGATAGAGAGAGGATAGAGACTGGGGGAGATAGAGAGAGAGGATAGAGACTGGGGGAGATAGAGAGAGAGATAGAGACTGGGGGAGATAGAGAGAGAGGATAGAGACTGGGGAGATAGAGAGACAGGATAGAGACTGGGGGAGATAGAGAGAGAGGATAGAGACTGGGGGAGGAGAGCTGCAGCCGTAGAGAGGGGAGATAAAACAGAGAGATAGAGACTGGGGGAGATCCCTTCAGAGAGAGGATATAGACTGGGGGAGATAGAGAGAGCAGATAGAGACTGGGGGAGATAGAGAGAGAGGATAGAGACTGGGGGAGATAGAGAGAGAGATAGAGACTGGGGAGATAGAGAGAGAGGATAGGACTGGGGGAGATAGAGAGAGAGGATAGAGACTGGGGGAGATAGAGAGAGAGGATAGAGACTGGGGGAGATAGAGAGAGAGGATAGAGACTGGGGGAGATAGAGAGAGAGGATAGAGACTGGGGGAGATAGAGAGAGAGGATAGAGACTGGGGGAGATAGAGAGATAGAGACTGGGGGAATAGAGAGAGGGATAGAGACTGGGGAGATAGAGAGAGAGGATAGAGACTGGGGGAGATAGAGAGAGAGGATAGAGACTGGGGAGATAGAGAGAGAGGATAGAGACTGGGGGAGATAGAGAGAGAGGATAGAGACTGGGGAGATAGAGAGAGGATAGAGACTGGGGGAGATAGAGAGAGAGATAGAGACTGGGGGGAGATAGAGAGAGAGGATAGAGACTGGGGGAGATAGAGAGAGAGGATAGAGACTGGGGGAGATAGAGAGAGAGGATAGAGACTGGGGGAGATAGAGAGAGAGGATAGAGACTGGGGGAGATAGAGAGAGAGGATAGAGACTGGGGAGATAGAGAGAGAGGATAGAGACTGGGGGAGATAGAGAGAGAGGATAGAGACTGGGGGAGATAGAGAGAGGATAGAGACTGGGGGAGATAGAGAGAGAGGATAGAGACTGGGGGAGATAGAGAGAGAGGATAGAGACTGGGGAGATAGAGAGAGAGGATAGAGACTGGGGGAGATAGAGAGAGAGGATAGAGACTGGGGGAGATAGAGAGAGAGGACAGAGACTGGGGGAGATAGAGACTGGGGGAGATAGAGAGAGGATAGAGACTGGGGGAGAGATAGAGAGGATAGAGACTGGGGGAGATAGAGAGAGGATAGAGACTGGGGAGATAGAGAGAGAGGATAGAGACTGGGGGAGATAGAGAGAGGGATAGAGACTGGGGGAGATAGAGAGAGAGGATAGAGACTGGGGGAGATAGAGAGAGAGGATAGAGACTGGGGATAGAGATAGAGAGGGGGAGATAGGATAGAGACTGGGGGAGATAGAGAGAGAGGATATAGACTGGGGGAGATAGAGACTGGGGAGATAGAGAGAGAGGATAGAGACTGGGGGATAGAGAGAGAGATAGAGACTGGGGGAGATAGAGAGAGGATAGAGACTGGGGGAGATAGAGAGAGAGGATAGAGACTGGGTAGATAGAGAGAGGATAGAGACTGGGGGAGATAGAGAGAGAAAGCTGTGAACGATCTGAGAGACAAGGCAAGAAGGGCATTCTATGCCATCAAAAGGAACATAAATTTCAACATACCAATTAGGATTTGGCTAAAAATACTTGAATCAGTCATAGAGCCCATTGCCCTTTATGGTTGTGAGGTCTGGGGTCCGCTCACCAACCAAGACTTTACAAAATGGGACAAACACCAAATTGAGACTCTGCACGCAGAATTCTGCAAAAATATCCTCCGTGTACAACGTAGAACACCAAATAGTGCATGCAGAGCAGAATTAGGCCGATACCCACTAATTATCAAAATCCAGAAAAGAGCTGTTAAATTCTATAACCACCTAAAAGGAAGCGATTCCCAAACCTTCCACAACAAAGCCATCACCTACAGAGAGATGAACCTGGAGAAGAGTCCCCTAAGCAAGCTGGTCCTGGGGCTCTGTTCACAAACACAAACACACCCTACAGAGCCCCATGACAGCAGCACAATTAGACCCAACCAAATCATGAGAAAACAAAAAGATAATTACTTGACACATTGGAAAGAATTAACAAAAAAACAGAGCAAACTAGAATGCTATTTGGCCCTACACAGAGAGTACACAGCGGCAGAATACCTGACCACTGTGACTGACCCAAAATTAAGGAAAGCTTTGACTATGTACAGACTCAGCGAGCATAGCCTTGCTATTGAGAAAGGCCGCCGTAGGCAGACATGGCTCTCAAGAGAAGACAGGCTATGTGCTCACTGCCCACAAAATGAGGTGGAAACTGAGCTGCACTTCCTAACCTCCTGCCCAATGTATGACCATATTAGAGAGACATATTTCCCTCAGATTACACAGATCCACAAAGAATTCGAAAACAAATCCAATTTTGAAAAACTCCCATATCTACTGGGTGAAATTCCACAGTGTGCCATCAGAGCAGCAAGATTTGTGACCTGTTGCCACGAGAAAAGGGCAACCAGTGAGGAACAAGCACCATTGTAAATACAACCCATATCTATGCTTATTTATTTTATCTTGTGTCCTTTCAAATTCGTACCTTGTAAAAACACTGTATATATATATATAATATGACATTTTCAATGTCTTTATTGTTTTGAAACTTCTGTATGTGTGATGTCTACTGTTAATTTTTATTGTTTACCTTACTTGCTTTGGCAATGCTAACACATGTTTCCCATGCCAATAAAGCCCCTTGAATTGAATTGAATTGAATTGAGAGAGGATAGAGACTGGGGAGAGGGAGAGAGAGGATAGAGACTGGGGGAGATAGAGAGAGAGGATATAGACTGGGGGAGATAGAGAGAGAGGATAGAGACTGGGGGAGATAGAGAGAGAGGATAGAGACTGGGGGAGATAGAGAGAGAGGATAGAGACTGGGGGAGATAGAGAGAGAGGATATAGACTGGGGGAGATAGAGAGAGAGGATAGAGACTGGGGGAGATAGAGAGAGAGGATAGAGACTGGGGGAGATAGAGAGAGGATAGAGACTGGGGGAGATAGAGAGAGAGGATAGAGACTGGGGGAGATAGAGAGAGAGGATATAGACTGGGGGAGATAGAGAAAGAGGATAGAGACTGGGGGAGATAGAGAGAGAGGATAGAGATGAAGAGAGAGAAATGGAGAGAGAGGATAGAGACTGGGGGAGATAGAGAGAGAGGATAGAGACTGGGGGAGATAGAGAGAGAGGATATAGACTGGGGGAGATAGAGAGAGAGGATAGAGACTGGGGGAGATAGAGAGAGAGATAGAGACTGGGGGAGATAGAGAGAGAGGATAGAGACTGGGGGAGATAGAGAGAGGGATAGAGACTGGGGGAGATAGAGAGAGGGATAGAGACTGGGGGAGATAGAGAGAGAGGGATAGAGACTGGGGGAGATAGAGAGAGGATAGAGACTGGGGGAGATAGAGAGAGAGGATAGAGACTGGGGGAGATAGAGAGAGAGGATAGAGACTGGGGGAGATAGAGAGAGAGGATAGAGACTGGGGAGATAGAGAGAGAGGATAGAGAATGGGGGAGATAGAGAGAGAGGATAGAGACTGGGGAGATAGAGAGAGAGGATATAGACTGGGGGAGATAGAGAGAGAGGATAGAGACTGGGGAGATAGAGAGAGAGGATAGAGACTGGGGGAGATAGAGAGAGAGGATATAGACTGGGGGAGATAGAGAGAGAGGATAGAGACTGGGGAGATAGAGAGAGAGGATAGAGACTGGGGGAGATAGAGAGAGGATAGAGACTGGGGGAGATAGAGAGAGAGGATAGAGACTGGGGGAGATAGAGAGAGAGGATAGAGACTGGGGGAGATAGAGAGAGGATAGAGACTGGGGGAGATAGAGAGAGAGGATAGAGACTGGGGGAGATAGAGAGAGAGGATAGAGACTGGGGGAGATAGAGAGAGAGGATAGAGACTGGGGGAGATAGAGAGAGAGGATAGAGACTGGGGGAGATAGAGAGAGAGGATAGGGACTGGGGGAGATAGAGAGAGAGGATATAGACTGGGGGAGATAGAGAGAGAGGATAGAGACTGGGGGAGATAGAGAGAGAGGATAGAGACTGGGGAGATAGAGAGGATAGAGACTGGGGAGATAGAGAGAGGGATAGAGACTGGGGGAGATAGAGAGAGAGGATAGAGACTGGGGGAGATAGAGAGAGGGATATAGACTGGGGGAGATAGAGAGAGAGGATAGAGACTGGGGGAGATAGAGAGAGGATAGAGACTGGGGGAGATAGAGAGAGAGGATAGAGACTGGGGGAGATAGAGAGAGAGGATAGAGACTGGGGGAGATAGAGAGAGAGGATAGGGACTGGGGGAGATAGAGAGAGAGGATAGAGATGAAGAGAGAGAAATGGAGAGAGAGGATAGAGATGAAGAGGGTGGAGAGAAGATGTATGTGGGGAAATGTTTGTTTGTAGTGTGTGTTTGTTTGTAGTGTGTGTGTGTTTGTAGTGTGTGTGTGTGTGTGTGTTTGTTTACCTCTACAGCAGATGGTTAAGCAGTTCCACTCATGGGTAGAGACGATGTGATGAGTTAGGACTAACAGCTACGTTAGAGAACTGTGTGTGTGTGTGTGTGTGTGTGTGTGTGTGTGTGTGTGTGTGTGTGTGTGTGTGTGTGTGTGTGTGTGTGTGTGTGTGTGTGTGTGTAACCAATCCCAATCACTCAGGACTCCTTCTGATTAAATAATGATGTTTTTTATTCAGCGTCGTCATACCATCGAATAACTAAATTAAATACTTTAAACGTTTAAACTTTGTCACTAAATAAACACACATTTAATTGATCGAACTCAATATTATACTTTTTGAAAAACAGCTGTCTAGATATTTAACGCCTTATCGGATAAAGACAATTAAACAGAATAGTCAAAACAGACACACAATAGATACAAATACACCGACGTGGATAGGAAGTGTTAGCAGACACTATAGAGAGGATTCATTTATAAGAGTACACAACAGTGGAATGGGTTAGAGGTCAGGGGTCAGGCTGAGTCCTGCAACAGGTCATGGTTGAGGAGCCCAGGGATTGAGGCGTACATCTCTTTCTCTCTGTCTCTCTCTCCCGTCCTCTCTCTTCTCTCCAGCTCTCTGTCTCTGTCCGTGTCCAGCACAGACATACTGGATGTAGGCTTCCTGCTGGCCACCTTAGTGCTGGGGTCCTTAATGGGGTCCTTCACACCAGGGTCCTTACTGGGCTGGAGAGGCAGCTTCCCTTCCAACCAATGGGTTACCATGTCCCCTTTACCCTGAAGAGATAGGTTAGGGGTCAGCGGTTAGACGTTAAGGTTGAGAGAGGTCAGTGGTTAAAGGTCGTGGTTGAGAGAGGTCAGCGGTTAAAGGTCAAGGTTGAGAGAGGTCAGTGGTTAAAGGTCAAGGTTGAGAGAGGTCATTGGTTAAAGGTCAAGGTTGAGAGAGGTCAGTGGTTAAAGGTCAAGGTTGAGAGAGGTCAGTGGTTAAAGGTTGAGAGAGATCATTGGTTAAAGGTCAAGGTTGAGAGAGGTCAGTGGTTAAAGGTCAAGGTTGAGAGAGGTCAGTGGTTAAAGGTCAAGGTTGAGAGAGGTCAGTGGTTAAAGGTTGAGAGAGGTCAGTGGTTAAAGGTCAAGGTTGAGAGAGGTCAGTGGTTCAAGGTTGAGAGAGGTCAGTGGTTAAAGGTCAAGGTTGGATAAAATTATCTGCTAAATGTCTTCAGGAAGTGGTCTTCACTTTTTACAGCCTTCTTCTGAAATCTATTACATTTAACAATTTCCTCATCAATCTATCAGTCTACACACAATACCCCATAATGACATCACAGGACCCCATAATGACATCACAATACCCCATAATGACATCACAGGAACCCATAATGACATCACAATACCCCATAATGACATCACAGGACCCCATAATGACATCACAATACCCCATAATGACATCACAATACCCCATAATGACATAGTGAAAACATTTTTTTCTTATTTTATTGCAAATGTATAAAGCATTTAAAACAGAAATACCGTATTTGCATAAGTATTCAGACCCTTTGCTATGAGACTCGCAATTGAGCTCTGTGCATCCTGTCTCCATTGACCATTCTTGAGATGTTTCTACACCTTGATTGCACAACTCAGTTGCCCTGAGTCTGCACAACTCTGTCAGGACCTAGGATCAAGGGACACACTCAAGTTTTTTAACACTACATCTCTTGACACATTGATGAAAATAATCATGGCCTCTAAACCTTCAAGCTGCATACTGGACCCTATTCCAACTAAACTACTGAAAGAGCTGCTTCCTGTGCTTGGCCCTCCTGTGTTGAACATAATAAACGGCTCTCTATCCACAGGATGTGTACCAAACTCACTAAAAGTGACAGTAATAAAGCCTCTCTTGAAAAAGCCAAACCTTGACCCAGAAAATATAAAAAACTATCGGCCTATATCAAATCTTCCATTCCTCTCAAAAATTTTAGAAAAGGCTGTTGCGCAGCAACTCACTGCCTTCCTGAAGACAAACAATGTATATGAAATGCTTTAGTATGTTTTTAGACCCCATCATAGCACTGAGACTGCACATGTGAAGGTGGTAAATGACCTCGCGCTCCTAGACCTTAGTGCTTTTGATACCATCGATCACCACATTCTTTTGGAGAGATTGGAAACCCAAATTGGTCTACACAGACAAGTTCTGGCCTGGTTTAGATCTTATCTGTCGGAAAGATATCAGTTTGTCTCTGTGAATGGTTTGTCCTCTGACAAATCAACTGTAAATTTCGGTGTTCCTCAAGGCTCTGTTTTAGGACCACTATAGTTTCACTAAATATTTTACCTCTTGGGGATGTCATTCGAAAACATAATGTTAACTTTCACTGCTATGCGGATGACACACAACTGTACATTTCAATGAAACATGGTGAAGCCCCAAAATTGCCCTCGCTAGAAGCCTGTGTTTCAGACATCAGGAAGTGGATGGCTGCAAACTTTCTACTTTTAAACTCGGACAAATCAGCGATGCTTGTTCTAGGTCCCAAGAAACAAAGAGATATTCTGTTGGATCTGACAATTAGTCTGATGGTTGTACAGTCGTCTCAAATAAAACTGTGAAGGACCTCGGCGTTACTTTGGTCTCTGATCTCTCTTTTGACAAACATATCAAGACTGCTTTAAGGACCGCCTTTTTTCCATTTACGTAACATTGCAAAAATCAGAAACCTTCTGTCCAAAAATGCAGAAAAATGTATCCATGCTTTGCAATGCTCTACTTTCCGGCTACCCGCATAAAGCACTAAATAAACTTCAGTTAGTGCTAAATACGGCTGCTAGAATCCTGACGAGAACCCAAAAATTTATCATATTACTCCAGTGCTAGCCTCCCTACACTGGCTTCCTATCAAAGCAAGAGCTGATTTCAAGGTTTTACTGCTGACCTACAAAGCATTACATGGGCTTGTTCCTACCTACCTTGTTGATCTGGTCCTGCCGTACATACCTACACGTACGCTACGGTCACAAGACGCAGGCCTCCTAACTGTCCCTAGAATTTCTAAGCAAACAGCTGGAGGCAGGGCTTTCTCCTATAGAGCTCCATTTTTATGGAATGGTCTGCCTACCCATGTCAGAGACGCAAACTCGGTCTCATCCTTTAAGTCTTTACTGAAGACTCATCTCTTCAGTGGGTCATATGATTGAGTGTAGTCTGGCCCAGGAGTGTGAAGGTGAATGGAAAGGCACTGGAGCAATGAACTGCCCTTGCTGTCTGCTTCTACATCTGCATTGCTAGCTATTTGGGGATTTAGGCTGGGTTTCTGTACAGCACTTAGTGACATCAGCTGATGTAAGAAGGGCTATATAAATACATTTGATTGATTGGACTTCACCTGTGGTAAATTCAATTGATTGGACATGATTTGTAAAGGCACACACCTGTCTATATAAGGTCACACAGTTGACAGTGCATGTCAGAGCAAAACCAAGCCATGAGGTCAAAGGAATTGTTCGTAGAGCTCTGAGACAGGATTGTGTTGAGGCACAGATCTGGGGAAGGACACCAAAAAATGTCTGCAGCATTGAAGGTCTCCAAGAACACAGTGGCCTCCATCATTCTTAAATGGAAGAAGTTTGGAACCACCAAGACTCTTCCTGGAGCTGGCCGCCAGGCCAAACTGAACAATCAGGGGAGAAGGGCCTTGGTCAGAGAGGTGCTCAGAACCCGATGGTCACTCTGACAGAGCTCCAGAGTTCCTCTGTGGAGATGGGAGAACCTTCTAGAAGGACAACCATCTCTGCAGCACTCCCCCAAACAGGCATTTATGGTAGAGTGGCCAGACTGAAGCCACTACTCAGTAAAAGGCACATGACAGACCGCTTGGAGTTTGCCAAAAGGCACCTAAAGGACTATCAGACCATGAGAAACAAGATTCTCTGCTCTGATGAAACCAAGATTGAACTCTGTCCTGAGAAACTCCCCAAATACAGGTGTGCCAAGCTTGTAGTGTCATACACAAGAAGACTCAAGGCTGTAATCACTGCCAAAGGTGCTTCAACAAAGTACTGAGTAAAGGGTCTGAATACTTATATAAATGTGATATAAAAACCCAAATAATGTTTACCTTTTTGTAAAAGTAATATTTCAGTTCTTTTGTATTTGTAATACATTTGCAAAACATTTCTAAAAACGTATTTTTGCTTTGTCATTAAGGGGCATTGTGATGTCATTAAGGGGCATTGTAATGTCATTAAGGGGCATTGTGATGTCATTAAGGGGCATTGTGATGTCATTAAGGGGCATTGTGATGTCATTAAATGGTATTGTGTGTAGATTGATGAGGGAAAAATGATGTAATCCATTTTAGAATAAGGCTGTAACGTAACAACATTTTTAAAAAGTCCAGGGGTCTGAATGCTTTCCGAATGCAGTGCATGTATCCTGTAGGTATCCTGTATATATCCTGTATATATCCTATATATCCTGTATGTATCCTATATATCCTCTATATCCTGTATATATCCTATATATCCTGTATATATCCTCTATATCCTGTATATATCCTGTATATATCCTGTATATAGCCTGTATATATCCTGTATATATCCTGTATGTATCCTGTATATCCTGTATATATCCTGTATATATCCTGTATATATCCTGTATATATCCTCTATATCCTGTATATATCCTGTATATATCCTGTATATATCCTATATATCCTGTATATATCCTATGTATCCTGTATATATCCTCTATATCCTGTATATATCCTCTATATCCTGTATATATCCTGTATATCCTATATATCCTGTATATATCCTATGTATCCTGTATATATCCTCTATATCCTGTATATATCCTCTATATCCTGTATATATCCTGTATATATCCTGTATATATCCTGTATATATCCTGTATGTATCCTGTATATATCCTGTATGTATCCTGTATATATCCTGTATATATCCTGTATATATCCTATATATCCTGTATATATCCTCTATATCCTGTATATATCCTGTATATATCCTATGTATCCTGTATATATCCTCTATATCCTGTATATATCCTCTATATCCTGTATATATCCTCTATTTCCTGTATGTATCCTGTATGTATCCTGTATATATCCTGTATGTATCCTGTATATATCCTCTATATCCTGTATATATCCTCTATATCCTGTATATATCCTATATATCCTGTATATATCCTGTATATATCCTGTATATATCCTGTATATATCCTGTATATATCCTGTATATATCCTGTATATCCTGTGTATATCCTGTATATATCCTGTATATATCCTGTATGTATCCTGTATATATCCTCTATATCCTGTATATATCCTCTATATCCTGTATATATCCTATATATCCTGTATATATCCTGTATATATCCTGTATATATCCTGTATATATCCTGTATATATCCTGTATATATCCTGTATATATCCTGTATATATCCTGTATATATCCTGTATATCCTGTGTATATCCTGTATATCCTGTATATATCCTGTATATATCCTCTATATCGTGTATATATCCTGTATATATCCTGTATATATCCTGTATATATCCTGTATATATCCTCTATATCCTGCATATATCCTGTATATATCCTCTATATATCCTGTATATATCCTGTATATATCCTCTATATCCTGTATATATCCTGTATATATCCTGTATATATCCTGTATATAGCCTGTATATATCCTGTATATATCCTCTATATCCTGTATATATCCTGTATATATCCTGTATATATCCTCTAAATCCTGTATATATCCTGTATATATCCTGTATATATCCTCTATATCCTGTATATATCCAGTATATATCCTGTATACATCCTGTATATATCCTGTATATATCCTGTATATATCCTGTATATATCCTCTATATATCCTCTATATCCTGTATATATCCTGTAGATATCCTGTATATATCCTGTATATATCCTCTATATCCTGTATATATCCTGTATATATCCTGTATATATCCTGTATATATCCTCTATATCCTGTATGTATCCTGTATATATCCTGTATAAATCCTGTATATATCCTGTATATATCCTCTATATCGTGTATATATCCTGTATATATCCTGTATATATCCTGTATATATCCTGTATATATCCTCTATATCCTGTATATATCCTGTATATATCCTCTATATATCCTGTATATATCCTGTATATATCCTCTATATCCTGTATATATCCTGTATATTTCCTGTATATATCCTGTATATAGCCTGTATATATCCTGTATATATCCTCTATATCCTGTATATATCCTGTATATATCCTGTATATATCCTGTATATATCCTCTATATCCTGTATATATCCTGTATATATCCTCTATATCCTGTATATATCCTGTATATATCCTGTATATATCCTGTATATATCCTCTATATCCTGTATATATCCTGTATATATCCTGTATATATCCTGTATATATCCTGTATATATCCTCTATATATCCTCTATATCCTGTATATATCCTGTATATATCCTGTAGATATCCTGTATATATCCTGTATATATCCTCTATATCCTGTATGTATCCTGTATATATCCTGTATATATCCTGTATATATCCTGTAGATATCCTGTATATATCCTGTATATATCCTCTATATCCTGTATATATCCTGTATATATCCTGTATATATCCTGTATATATCCTGTATATATCCTGTATATATCCTCTATATCCTGTATATATCCTGTATATATCCTGTATATATCCTGTATATATCCTGTATATATCCTCTATATCCTGTATATATCCTGTATATATCCTCTATATCCTGTAGATATCCTGTATATATCCTGTATATATCCTGTATATATCCTGTATATATCCTCTATATCCTGTATATATCCTGTATATATCCTCTATATCCTGTATATATCCTGTTTATATCCTGTATATATCCTGTATATATCCTGTATATATCCTCTATATCCTGTATATATTCTGTATATATCCTGTATATATCCTGTATATATCCTGTATATATCCTCTATATCCTGTATGTATCCTGTATATATCCTGTATATATCCTGTATATATCCTGTATATATCCTCTATATCCTGTATATATCCTGTATATATCCTGTATATATCCTGTATATATCCTGTATATATCCTCTATATCCTGTATATATCCTGTATATATCCTGTATATATCCTGTATATATCCTGTATATATCCTCTATATCCTGTATATATCCTGTATATATCCTGTATATATCCTGTATATAGCCTGTATATATCCTGTATATATCCTGTATATATCCTCTATATCCTGTATATATCCTGTATATATCCTGTATATATCCTGTATATATCCTCTATATCCTGTATATATCCTGTATATATCCTGTATATATCCTCTATATCCTGTATATATCCTGTATATATCCTGTATATATCCTCTATATCCTGTATATATCCTGTATATATCCTGTATATATCCTCTATATCCTGTGTATATCCTCTATATATCCTGTATATATCCTCTATATCCTGTATATATCCTGTATATATCCTGTATATATCCTGTATATATCCTCTATATCCTGTATATATCCTGTATATATCCTGTATATATCCTCTATATCCTGTATATATCCTGGATATATCCTGTATATATCCTCTATATCCTGTATATATCCTGTATATATCCTGTATATATCCTGTATATATCCTGTATATATCCTATATATCCTGTATATATCCTGTATATATCCTCTATATCCTGTATATATCCTGTATATATCCTCTATATCCTGTATGTATCCTGTATATATCCTGTATATATCCTCTATATCCTGTATATATCCTGTATATATCCTGTATATATCCTCTATATCCTGTATATATCCTGTATATATCCTCTATATCCTGTATATATCCTTTATATATCCTGTATATATCCTCTATATCCTGTATATATCCTGTATATATCCTGTATATATCCTGTATATATCCTGTATATATCCTTTATATCCTGTATATATCCTGTATATATCCTCTATATCCTGTATATATCCTGTATATATCCTGTATATATCCTGTATATATCCTGTATATATCCTCTATATCCTGTATGTATCCTGTATATATCCTGTATATATCCTGTATATATCCTGTATATATCCTGTATATATCCTCTATATCCTGTATATATCCTGTATATATCCTGTATATATCCTGTATATATCCTCTATATCCTGTATATATCCTGTAGATATCCTGTATATATCCTGTATATATCCTCTATATCCTGTATGTATCCTGTATATATCCTGTATATATCCTCTATATCCTGTATATATCCTGTATATATCCTGTATATCCTGTATATATCCTGTATATATCCTCTATATCCTGTATATATCCTGTATATATCCTCTATATCCTGTATATATCCTCTATATCCTGTATATATCCTGTATATATCCTGTATATATCCTGTATATATCCTGTATATATCCTGTATATATCCTCTATATCCTGTATATATCCTGTATATATCCTGTATATATCCTGTATATATCCTGTATATATCCTCTATATCCTGTATATATCCTGTATATATCCTCTATATCCTGTATATATCCTGTATATATCCTGTATATATCCTGTATATATCCTCTATATCCTGTATATATCCTGTATATATCCTGTATATATCCTGTAGATATCCTGTATATATCCTGTATATATCCTGTATATATCCTGTATATATCCTCTATATCCTGTATATATCCTGTATATATCCTGTATATATCCTGTATATATCCTCTATATCCTGTATATATCCTGTATATATCCTGTATATATCCTGTATATATCCTGTATATATCCTGTATATATCCTGTATATCCTGTATATATCCTGTATATATCCTCTATATCCTGTATATATCCTGTATATATCCTCTATATCCTGTATGTATCGTGTATATATCCTGTATATATCCTCTATATCCTGTATATATCCTGTATATATCCTGTATATATCCTCTATATCCTGTATATATCCTGTATATATCCTCTATATCCTGTATATATCCTGTATATATCCTGTATATATCCTCTATATCCTGTATATATCCTGTATATATCCTGTATATATCCTCTATATCCTGTATATATCCTGTATATATCCTGTATATCCTGTATATATCCTGTATATATCCTCTATATCCTGTATATATCCTGTATATATCCTCTATATCCTGTATATATCCTGTATATATCCTGTATATATCCTGTATATATCCTGTATATATCCTCTATATCCTGTATATATCCTGTATATATCCTGTATATCCTGTGTATATCCTGTATATATCCTGTATATCCTGTGTATATCCTGTATATATCCTGTATATCCTGTATATATCCTGTATATATCCTCTATATCCTGTATATATCCTGTATATATCCTGTATATATCCTGTATATATCCTGTATATATCCTGTATATATCCTCTATATCCTGTATATATCCTGTATATATCCTGTATATATCCTGTATATATCCTGTATATATCCTCTATATCCTGTATATATCCTGTATATATCCTGTATATATCCTGTATATATCCTCTATATCCTGTATATATCCTGTATATATCCTGTATATATCCTGTATATATCCTCTATATCCTGTATATATCCTGTATATATCCTGTATATATCCTGTATATATCCTGTATATATCCTCTATATCCTGTATATATCCTCTATATCCTGTATATATCCTGTATATATCCTCTATATCCTGTATATATCCTGTATATATCCTCTATATCCTGTATATATCCTCTATATCCTGTATATATCCTCTATATCCTGTATATATCCTGTATATATCCTCTATATCCTGTATATATCCTGTATATATCCTCTATATCCTGTATATATCATATATATCCTGTATATCCTGTATATATCCTGTATATATCCTGTATATCCTGTATATATCCTGTATATATCCTGTATATCCTGTATATATCCTGTATATATCCTCTATATCCTGTATATATCCTGTATATATCCTGTATATATCCTGTAGATATCCTGTATATATCCTGTATATCCTGTATATATCCTGTATATCCTGTATATATCCTGTATATATCCTCTATATCCTGTATATATCCTGTATATATCCTGTATATATCCTGTATATATCCTGTATATATCCTCTATATCCTGTATATATCCTGTATATATCCTCTATATCCTGTATATATCCTGTATATATCCTGTATATATCCTGTATATATCCTGTATATATCCTGTATATATCCTCTATATCCTGTATATATCCTGTATATATCCTCTATATCCTGTATATATCCTGTATATATCCTGTATATATCCTGTATATATCCTGTATATATCCTCTATATCCTGTATATATCCTGTATATATCCTGTATATATCCTCTATATCCTGTATATATCCTGTATATATCCTCTATATCCTGTATATATCCTGTATATATCCTCTATATCCTGTATATATCCTCTATATCCTGTATATATCCTCTATATCCTGTATATATCCTGTATATATCCTCTATATCCTGTATATATCCTATATATCCTGTATATCCTGTACATATCCTGTATATATCCTCTATATCCTGTATATATCCTCTATATCCTGTATATATCCTGTATATATCCTGTATATATCCTCTATATCCTGTATATATCCTCTATATCCTGTATATATCCTGTATATATCCTGTATATATCCTGTATATCCTGTATATCCTGTATATATCCTGTATATATCCTGTATATATCCTGTATGTATCCTATATATCCTGTATATATCCTGTATATATCCTGTATGTATCCTATATATATCCTGTATATATCCTGTATATATCCTCTATATCCTGTATATATCCTGTATATCCTGTATATATCCTGTATATATCCTGTATATCCTGTATATATCCTGTATATATCCTCTGTATCCTGTATATATCCTGTATATATCCTCTATATCCTGTATATATCCTGTATATATCCTGTTTATATATCCTGTATATATCCTGTATATATCCTGTATATCCTGTGTATATCCTGTATATATCCTCTATATCCTGTATATATCCTGTGTATATCCTGTATATATCCTCTATATCCTGTATATATCCTGTGTATATCCTCTATATCCTGTATATATCCTGTATATATCCTGTTTATATATCCTGTATATATCCTGTATATATCCTGTATATATCCTGTATATATCCTGTGTATATCCTGTATATATCCTTTATATATCCTTTATATATCCTGTATATATCCTGTTTATATATCCTGTATATATCCTGTATATATCCTGTATATATCCTGTATATATCCTGTATATATCCTCTGTATCCTGTATATATCCTGTATATATCCTGTATATATCCTCTATATCCTGTATATATCCTTTGTATATCCTGTATATATCCTTTATATATCCTGTATATATCCTGTTTATATATCCTGTATATATCCTGTATATATCCTGTATATATCCTGTATATATCCTGTATATATCCTGTATATATCCTGTATATATCCTCTGTATCCTGTATATATCCTGTATATATCCTGTATATATCCTGTATATATCCTGTATATATCCTGTATATATCCTGTATATATCCTCTGTATCCTGTATATATCCTGTATATATCCTGTATATATCCTGTATATATCCTGTATATATCCTCTGTATCCTGTATATATCCTCTGTATCCTGTATATATCCTGTATATATCCTGTTTATATATCCTGTATATATCCTGTATATATCCTGTATATATCCTGTATATATCCTCTGTATCCTGTATATATCCTGTATATATCCTGTATATATCCTGTATATATCCTGTAGATATCCTGTATATATCCTGTATATATCCTGTATATCCTGTATATATCCTGTATATATCCTGTATATATCCTCTGTATCCTGTATATATCCTGTATATATCCTGTATATCCTGTATATATCCTGTATATATCCTGTATATATCCTGTATATATCCTGTATATATCCTGTATATATCCTGTATGTATCCTGTATATATCCTGTATATATCCTGTATATCCTGTATATATCCTCTATATCCTGTATATATCCTGTATATATCCTGTATATCCTGTATATATCCTGTATATATCCTGTATATATCCTGTATATATCCTGTATATATCCTGTATATATCCTCTATATCCTGTATATATCCTGTATATCCTGTATATATCCTGTATGTATCCTGTATATATCCTGTATATATCCTGTATATATCCTGTGTATATCCTGTATATATCCTGTATATATCCTGTATATCCTGTATATATCCTGTATATATCCTGTATATATCCTGTATATATCCTGTATATCCTGTATATATCCTGTATATATCCTGTATATATCCTGTATATATCTTGTATATATCCTCTATATCCTGTATATATCCTGTATATATCCTGTATATATCCTGTATATATCCTCTATATCCTGTATATATCCTGTATATATCCTCTATATCCTGTATATATCCTGTATATATCCTCTATATCCTGTATATATCCTGTATATATCCTCTATATCCTGTATATATCCTGTATATATCCTGTATATATCCTCTATATCCTGTATATCCTGTATATATCCTCTATATCCTGTATATATCCTGTATATATCCTGTATATATCCTGTATATCCTGTATATATCCTGTATATCCTGTATATATCCTGTATATATCCTGTATATATCCTGTATATATCCTGTATATATCCTGTATATCCTGTATATATCCTCTATATCCTGTATATATCCTGTATATATCTTGTATATATCCTATATATCCTGTATATATCCTGTGTATATCCTGTATATATCCTGTATATATCCTGTATATATCCTGTATATATCCTGTATATATCCTGTATATATCCTGTATATATCCTGTATATCCTGTATATATCCTCTATATCCTGTATATATCCTATATATATCTTGTATATATCCTATATATCCTGTATATATCCTGTATATATCCTGTATATATCCTGTATATATCCTGTATATATCCTGTATATATCTTGTATATATCCTGTGTATATCCTGTATATATCCTGTATATATCCTCTATATCCTGTATATATCCTGTATATATCCTGTATATATCTTGTATATATCCTCTATATCCTGTATATATCTTGTATATATCCTATATATCCTGTATATATCCTATATATCCTGTATATATCCTCTATATCCTGTATATATCCTGTATATATCCTGTATATATCCTATATATCCTGTATATATCCTGTGTATATCCTGTATATATCCTCTATATATCCTGTATATATCCTGTATATATCCTCTATATATCCTGTATATATCCTGTATATATCCTGTATATATCCTGTATATATCCTGTATATATCCTGTATATATCCTATATATCCTGTATATATCCTGTGTATATCCTGTATATATCCTGTATATATCCTCTATATATCCTGTATGTATCCTGTATATATCCTGTATATCCTGTATATATCCTGTATATATCCTGTATATATCCTATATATCCTGTATATATCCTGTGTATATCCTGTATATATCCTTTATATATCCTGTATATATCCTGTATATATCCTGTATATATCCTGTGTATATCCTGTATATATCCTGTATATATCCTGTATATATCCTGTGTATATCCTGTATATATCCTCTATATATCCTGTATATATCCTGTATATATCTTGTATATATCCTGTATATATCCTATATATCCTGTATATATCCTGTATATATCCTGTATATATCCTGTATATATCCTGTATATATCCTGTATATATCCTATATATCCTGTATATATCCTGTATATATCCTGTATATATCCTGTATATATCCTGTATATATCCTGTATATATCCTGTATATATCCTGTATATATCCTCTATATATCCTGTATATATCCTGTATATATCCTGTATATATCCTGTATATATCCTGTATATATCCTATATATCCTGTATATATCCTGTATGTATCCTGTATATATCCTGTATATAGAACACACCTTGACTTGCAGCATCCCTCTACATTGCAGCAGGTATCCTCCTATCTCCTCTAGGAGGTAGAATGTACTGGAGCTGACCTGAATCTTGAGGGCTGTATGGGGAGAGACCAACCACTTCCTTAGCATTAGCTTCTACAGTCACTGCCATAGAAATACTATGGTACCAGTGGAATTACTTCCTTAGCATTAGCTTCCACTTTCATGGTGATAGAGATCGTCTATTTACTTTTATAAACTGGGTGGTTCGAGCCCTGAATGCTGATTGGCTGACAGCAGACAGTATACCACGGGTATGGCAAAACATGTATTTTTACTGCTCTAACTACGTTGGTAACCAGTTTATAATGGCAATAAGGCACCTCGGGGGTTTGTGTTATATCGCCAATATACCACGACTAAGGGCTGTATCCAGGCACTCCACATTGCGTCGTGCTTCAGAACAGCCCTTTGATGTGGTATATTGGTCATATATTGTCACTGTGGAATCACTTCCTTAGCATTACCATCTAAAGTCACCACGGAAAAACACTTCCTTAGCATTAGCATCAACCCTCACTGCCATAAAGATCCTATGTTCCCTGTGGGAACACTTCCTTAGCATGATTACCCTCGCTGGTGGACTCCATCCTAGAGGAGGTGTTGACCGTGTCTCCAAACAGACAGTAGCGAGGCATCTTGGTCCCGACCACACCGGCTACCACTGGACCTGCAGGGAGGGAAGGGGGGCAAGAGGGTGGGTGTGTGTTTGTGCATGCAATCCTGTGTGTGTGTGTGTTACCTGAGTGTATCCCAGCCCGTATCTGTAGTTGTGTGTTGGGTTTGTGTGTGTGTGTGTGTGTGTGTGTGTGTGTGTGTGTGTGTGTGTGTTACCTGAGTGTATCCCAGCCCGTATCTGTAGTTGTGTGTTGGGTTTGTGTGTGTGTGTGTGTGTGTGTGTGTGTTACCTGAGTGTATCCCAGCCCGTATCTGTAGTTGTGTGTTGGGTGTGTGTGTGTGTGTGTGTTACCTGAGTGTATCCCAGCCCGTATCTGTAGTTGTGTGTGTGTGTGTGTGTGTGTGTGTTACCTGAGTGTATCCCAGCCCGTATCTGTAGTTGTGTGTTGGGTTTGTGTGGTATCCTGAAGGTCCGACACACACCGACCAGGTCCAGAGCCATGCTGGAGATCTCTGCTGCGTGCTGGATCCCATTCTCCCTGGGTATCCCAGACACCACCATGTCTACACACACACACATTGTTATTCAGTCATCTGCATGCTAGATCCCATTCTCCCTGGGTATCCCAGACACCACCATGTCTACACACACACACATTGTTATTCAGTCATCTGCATGCTAGATCCCATCCTCCCTGGGTATCCCAGACACCACCATGTCTACACACACACACATTGTTATTCAGTCATCTGCATGCTAGATCCCATCCTCCCTGGGTATCCCAGACACCACCATGTCTACACACACACACATTGTTATTCAGTCATCTGCATGCTGGATCCCGTCCTCCCTGGGTATCCCACATTAACATCACACAGATAAACTGGGAGTTTTACTGTAACCACGGTGATATACTCACAGGCATCCCCTATGGTCTCCACCTTGTACACGTCATAGTTGTCGATGATGTCATCAAAAGTCGTGTAGAGCTTATTGAGGAAGTCGACCACTTGGTAAGGAGTGCTGGTGCTGGAGAGGTGGGTGAACCCTACGATGTCACTACACACACACACACACACACACTGAGTACTGGTGCTGGAGAGGTGGGTGAACCCTACGATGTCACTACACACACACACACACACACTGAGTACTGGTGCTGGAGAGGTGGGTGAACCCTACGATGTCACTACACACACACACACACACACTGAGTACTGGTGCTGGAGAGGTGGGTGAACCCTACGATGTCACTACACACACACACACACACACACTGAGTACTGGTGCTGGAGAGGTGGGTGAACCCTACGATGTCACTACACACACACACACTGAGTGCTGGTGCTGGAGAGGTGGGTGAACCCTACGATGTCACTACACACACACACACACACACTGAGTACTGGTGCTGGAGAGGTGGGTGAACCCTACAATGCCACTACACACACACACACACACACTGAGTACTGGTGCTGGAGAGGTGGGTGAACCCTACGATGTCACTACACACACACACACACACTGAGTACTGGTGCTGGAGAGGTGGGTGAACCCTACGATGTCACTACACACACACACACACACACTGAGTACTGGTGCTGGAGAGGTGGGTGAACCCTGCTATGTTACTACACACAGTATAGAGAGAATCATTGGTAAAGGTAAGAGTTAGACTGAGAGTTAGGATTAGAGTTAGGATTAGATTTAGGATTAGAGTTAGGATTAGATTTAGGATTAGAGTTAGGATTAGATTTAGATGGAGTTAGGATTAGAGTTAGAGTTAGGATTAGATTTAGATAGAGTTAGGATTAGAGTTAGGATTAGATTTAGGTTTAGAGTTAGGATTATATTTAGATAGAGTTAGGATTAGAGCTAGATAGAGTTAGGATTAGATTTAGATAGAGTTAGGATTAGAGTTAGGATTAGATTTAGGATTAGAGTTAGATAGAGTTAGGATTAGATTTGGGATTAGAGTTAGGATTAGAGTTAGGATTAGATTTAGATAGAGTTAGGATTAGAGTTAGGATTAGAGTTAGGATTAGAGTTAGGATTAGAGTTAGATAGAGTTAGGATTAGAGTTAGGATTAGATTTAGGATTAGAGTTAGATAGAGTTAGGATTAGAGATAGGATTAGATTTAGATAGAGTTAGGATTAGAGATAGAGTTAGGGTTAGATTTAGAGTTAGGATTAGAGATAGAGTTAGGGTTAGATTTAGATAGAGTTAGGATTAGAGTTAGATAGAGTTAGGATTAGAGTTAGGATTGGATTTAGATAGAGTTAGGATTAGAGTTAGATAGATTTGGGATTAGAGTTAGGATTAGAGTTAGGATTAGATTTAGATAGAGTTAGGATTAGAGTTAGATAGAGTTAGGATTAGAGTTAGATAGAGTTAGGATTAGAGTTAGATAGAGTTAGGATTAGATATAGGATTAGAGTTAGGATTAGAGTTAGATAGAGTTAGGATTAGAGTTAGATAGATTTGGGATTAGAGTTAGGATTAGAGTTAGGATTAGAGTTAGGATTAGAGTTAGATAGAGTTAGGATTAGAGTTAGATAGAGTTAGGATTAGAGATAGGATTAGATTTAGATAGAGTTAGGATTAGAGATAGAGTTAGATTTAGATAGTTAGGATTAGAGATAGAGTTAGGGTTAGATTTAGAGTTAGGATTAGAGATAGGGTTAGATTTAGAGTTAGCATTAGAGATAGAGTTAGGGTTAGATTTAGAGTTAGGATTAGAGATACAGTTAGGGTTAGATTTAGAGTTAGGCATAGAATTAGGATTAGATTTAGAGCTAGCCTCGGTCCTCAATTCTAGCCTCTGTCTGTCTGTCTGTCCCCTCCCTTCCTTCATTATCTCTCTCACCTGAAGAAGACAGTAGCGCTCACATAACTCTGGGCCTGCAATGGTTTCCCCTGCCTCAGATCGTCAGCTACCTGCTTCGGGAGCATACCTGCACACACACACACACACACACACACACACACACACACACACACACACACACACACACACACACACACACACACACACACACACACACACAGATAGAGGCACATTTGTTTCACTGGCACAACCACACTATCAATGTGCAACAGAGGAAAAACTCTCCCCAAAATGGCTTCCGCTCAATGGGGAATAATAACAGATTAGATCCAAGATGGCGTCCGTACTGTAGAGCAGTCGGTCAGTCTTCTGTTTCTCATGCATCAAATCCTGGGTCCTCTCTGCTACCAGGACCTCCAGGTGCTTACTGTATTTCTCCATCTACACACACACACACACACACACACACACACACACACACACACACACACACACACACACACACACACACACACACACACACACACACACACACACACACACACACACACACACACACACACACACACAGGCTGAAAGGGTTGTTTCATGGTTGAGATTGGGGTTAGTTTGTTTTAACATTGTTGTGAGTTTCTGATAACTTTTGAAAAGGTTGCTACTGGGTTGTGCGAACGTCTTTGTAACATTGTGTGAAGGTCGTTTTAAAGTTGTGTAAACGTTGCTGTGACGTCGCCTCTAGGTCGTACCAGGTTCATCATCATGTCCACAGGGCTAACTTTATTGGGGTTGATCCGATAGACGAACTTCCTGATCTGCTCGAAGGTGGGCCGGTGGACTGGGTTATGAGACCGGCACCTTCTGATGAGCTACGGCAACACGGAGGGGACACACAACACACACAACTCACACAGTCGTCTATATCAGACACTCGGGGAATAAACCTCCGTACTTCCATGTATTCTGCAGGACACACAACACACACCCTTCCCCTCCGTACCTCGACGTACTCTGCGGGACAGGGACAGGTGTTGTCGGCCTTGCCGGAGATTAGTTCTGGGAGTGGGGGGCACCAAGCACTCTCGAGAGAACTGTCCTCAACCTGGGGAGGGAGAGGGGGAGGGGGAGAGGGAGAGGGAGAGGGAGAGGGGGAGGGGGAGGGAAAGAGAGGTGGGGAGGGAGGGAGGGGGAGTGGGGGAAGGGGAAGGGGAGGGAGAGGGGGAGAGGGAGGGAAAGAGAGGTGGGGAGGAAGAAAGAGAGAGGGGGAGAGAGAGAGGGAGGGAGGGAGGGAGGGAGGGAGGGAGGGGGAGAGATGGAGAGGGGGAAGGGGAAGGGGAGGGAGAGGGGGTGAGGGAGGTGGAGGGAGGGGGAAGGGAGGGAAAGAGATGGTGAAAATACATCTAACTAATGGTTCATAGAAAGGAACTGTGTATGAATGGAGGGTGAATGGAGGGTGAATGGAGGGTGAATGGAGGGTGAATGGAGGGTGAATGGAGGGTGAATGGAGGGTGAATGGAGGGTGAATGGATGGTGAATGGATGTGGAATGGATGGTGAATGGATGTGGAATGGATGGTGAATGGGGGGTGAATGGGGGGTGAATGGATGGTGAATGGAGGGTGAATGGAGGGTGAATGGAGGGTGAATGGAGGGTGAATGGAGGGTGAATGGATGGTGAACGGAGGGTGAATGGATGTGGAATGGATGGTGAATGGGGGGTGAATGGGGGGTGAATGGAGGGTGAATGGAGGGTGAATGGATGGTGAATGGATGTGGAATGGATGGTGAATGGGGGGTGAATGGGGGTGAATGGAGGGTGAATGGATGGTGAATGGATGTGGAATGGATGGTGAATGGAGGGTGAATGGATGGTGAATGGAGGGTGAATGGATGGTGAATGGAGGGTGAATGGAGGGTGAATGGATGGTGAATGGATGTGGAATGGATGGTGAATGGATGTGGAATGGATGGTGAATGGGGGTGAATGGGGGTGAATGGAGGGTGAATGGATGGTGAATGGATGTGGAATGGATGGTGAATGGAGGGTGAATGGATGTGGAATGGATGGTGAATGGATGTGGAATGGATGGTGAATGGATGGTGAATGGATGTGGAATGGATGGTGAATGGAGGGTGAATGGAGGGTGAATGGATGGTGAATGGAGGGTGAATGGAGGGTGAATGGAGGGTGAATGGATGGTGAATGGAGGGTGAATGGAGGGTGAATGGATGGTGAATGGATGGTGAATGGAGGGTGAATGGAGGGTGAATGGATGGTGAATGGATGTGGAATGGATGGTGAATGGAGGGTGAATGGAGGGTGAATGGATGTGGAATGGATGTGGAATGGATGGTGAATGGAGGGTGAATGGATGGTGAACGGAGGGTGAACGGATGTGGAATGGATGGTGAATGGATGTGGAATGGATGGTGAATGGATGGTGAATGGATGGTGAATGGAGGGTGAATGGATGATGAATGGATGGTGAATGGAGGGTGAATGGATGGTGAATGGAGGGTGAATGGAGGGTGAATGGATGTGGAATGGATGGTGAATGGAGGGTGAATGGAGGGTGAATGGAGGGTGAATGGATGGTGAATGGATGTGGAATGGAGGGTGAATGGATGGTGAATGGATGTGGAATGGAGGGTGAATGGATGTGGAATGGATGGTGAATGGAGGGTGAATGGATGGTGAATGGATGGTGAATGGATGTGGAATGGATGGTGAATGGATGGTGAATGGATGGTGAATGGGGGGTGAATGGATGGTGAATGGAGGGTGAATGGATGGTGAATGGATGTGGAATGGAGTGTGAATGGAGGGTGAATGGATGAGGTGAATGGATGGTGAATGGATGGTGAATGGAGGGTGAATGGATGGTGAATGGATGTGGAATGGATGGTGAATGGATGGTGAATGGAGGGTGAATGGAGGGTGAATGGATGGTGAATGGATGGTGAATGGGGGGTGAATGGAGGGTGAATGGAGGGTGAATGGATGGTGAATGGATGGTGAATGGGGGGTGAATGGATGGTGAATGGATGGTGAATGGATGGTGAATGGATGGTGAATGGAGGGTGAATGGATGGTGAATGGATGGTGAATGGGGGTGAATGGATGTGGAATGGAGGGTGAATGGAGGGTGAATGGATGGTGAATGGATGGTGAATGGAGGGTTAATGGAGGGTGAATGGATGGTGAATGGATGGTGAATGGGGGGTGAATGGATGGTGAATGGATGGTGAATGGATGGTGAATGGATGGTGAATGGAGGGTGAATGGATGGTGAATGGATGTGGAATGGATGGTGAATGGAGGGTGAATGGAGGGTGAATGGATGGTGAATGGAGGGTGAATGGAGGGTGAATGGATGGTGAATGGATGGTGAATGGGGGGTGAATGGATGGTGAATGGATGGTGAATGGAGGGTGAATGGATGGTGAATGGATGGTGAATGGAGGGTGAATGGATGTGGAATGGAGGGTGAATGGAGGGTGAATGGGGGTGAATGGATGTGGAATGGAGGGTGATTGGGGGGTGAATGGATGTGGAATGGAGGGTGAATGGGGGTGAATGGAGGGTGAATGGATGGTGAATGGAGGGTGAATGGAGGGTGAATGGTGGGTGAATGGATGTGGAATGGAGGGTGAATGGGGGTGAATGGATGTGGAATGGAGGGTGAATGGATGGTGAATGGAGGGTGAATGGTTTTGGAATGGAGGGTGAATGGGGGTGAATGGTTTTGGAATGGAGGGTGAATGGGGGTGAATGGATGGTGAATGGGGGTGAATGGAGGGTGAATGGATGGTGAATGGAGGGTGAATGGATGGTGAACGGAGGGTGAATGGATGGTGAATGGATGGTGAATGGATGGTGAATGGAGGGTGAATGGATGGTGAATGGAGGGTGAATGGAGGGTGAATGGATGTGGAATGGATGTGGAATGGATGGTGAATGGATGGTGAATGGAGGGTGAATGGATGGTGAATGGATGGTGAATGGATGTGGAATGGATGGTGAATGGGGGTGAATGGATGGTGAATGGAGGGTGAATGGATGGTGAACGGAGGGTGAATGGATGGTGAATGGAGGGTGAATGGAGGGTGAATGGATGGTGAATGGATGGTGAATGGAGGGTGAATGGAGGGTGAATGGATGTGGAATGGATGGTGAATGGATGTGGAATGGATGGTGAATGGAGGGTGAATGGAGGGTGAATGGATGGTGAATGGATGGTGAATGGATGTGGAATGGATGGTGAATGGGGTGAATGGATGGTGAATGGAGGGTGAATGGGGGGTGAATGGATGGTGAATGGGGGTGAATGGATGGTGAATGGATGTGGAATGGGGGTGAATGGATGGTGAATGGATGTGGAATGGATGGTGAATGGGGGTGAATGGAGGGTGAATGGATGGTGAATGGATGTGGAATGGATGGTGAATGGATGGTGAATGGAGGGTGAATGGATGATGAATGGGGGTGAATGGATGGTGAATGGATGTGGAATGGATGTGGAATGGATGGTGAATGGGGGTGAATGGAGGGTGAATGGAGGGTGAATGGATGGTGAATGGATGGTGAATGGAGGGTGAATGGATGGTGAATGGATGTGGAATGGATGGTGAATGGAGGGTGAATGGATGGTGAATGGAGGGTGAATGGAGGGTGAATGGGGGGTGAATGGATGGTGAATGGAGGGTGAATGGGGGTGAATGGAGGGTGAATGGATGGTGAATGGAGGGTGAATGGATGGTGAATGGATGTGGAATGGATGGTGAATGGGGGGTGAATGGAGGGGTGAATGGATGGTGAATGGATGTGGAATGGATGATGAATGGATGTGTAATGGAGGGTGAATGGGGGGTGAATGGAGGGTGAATGGAGGGTGAATAGATGGTGAATGGATGGTGAATGGAGGGTGAATGGAGGGTGAATGGATGGTGAATGGAGGGTGAATGGAGGGTGAATGGATGGTGAATGGGGGTGAATGGAGGGTGAATGGATGGTGAATGGATGGTGAATGGATGGTGAATGGAGGGTGAATGGATGGTGAATGGAGGGTGAATGGGGGTGAATGGAGGGTGAATGGGGGTGAATGGATGTGGAATGGAGGGTGAATGGAGGGTGAATGGATGGTGAATGGAGGGTGAATGGGGGTGAATGGATGTGGAATGGAGGGTGAATGGAGGGTGAATGGATGGTGAATGGAGGGTGAATGGATGGTGAATGGAGGGTGAATGGGGTGTGAATGGATGTGGAATGGATGGTGAATGGAGGGTGAATGGGGGGTGAATGGAGGGTGAATGGATGGTGAATGGAGGGTAAATGGATGGTGAATGGAGGGTGAATGGAGGGTGAATGGATGTGGAATGGATGGTGAATGGAGGGTGAATGGATGTGGAATGGAGGGTGAATGGAGGGTGAATGTATGGTGAATGGAGGGTGATTGGAGGGTGAATGGAGGGTGAATGGATGGTGAATGGAGGGTAAATGGATGGTGAATGGAGGGTGAATGGAGGGTGAATGGATGTGGAATGGATGGTGAATGGAGGGTGAATGGATGTGGAATGGAGGGTGAATGGAGGGTGAATGGATGGTGAATGGAGGGTGAATGGGGTGAATGGAGGGTGAATGGGGGGTGAATGGATGTGGAATGGAGGGTGAATTGAGGGTGAATGGATGGTGAATGGAGGGTGAATGGGGGTGAATGGATGTGGAATGGAGGGTGAATGGAGGGTGAATGGATGGTGAATGGAGGGTGAATGGATGGTGAATGGAGGGTGAATGGGGTGTGAATGGATGTGGAATGGATGGTGAATGGAGGGTGAATGGGGGTGAATGGAGGGTGAATGGATGGTGAATGGAGGGTGAATGGATGGTGAATGGAGGGTGAATGGAGGGTGAATGGATGTGGAATGGATGGTGAATGGAGGGTGAATGGATGTGGAATGGAGGGTGAATGGAGGGTGAATGTATGGTGAATGGAGGGTGAATGGAGGGTGAATGGAGGGTGAATGGATGGTGAATGGAGGGTGAATGGAGGGTGAATGGATGTGGAATGGAGGGTGAATGGATGGTGAATGGAGGGTGAATGGGGGTGAATGGTTTTGGAATGGAGGGTGAATGGGGGTGAATGGATGGTGAATGGATGGTGAATGGAGGGTGAATGGGCGGTGAACCGGGGTGAATGGATGGTGAATGGAGGGTGAATGAAGGGTGAATGGGGGTGAATGGAGGGTGAATGGAGGGTGAATGGGGGGTGAATGGAGGGTGAATGGATGGTGAATGGGTGGGTGAATGGATGGTGAATGGGTGGGTGAATGGAGGGTGAATGGATGGTGAATGGGTGGGTGAATGGGGGTTAATGGAGGGTGAATGGATGGTGAATGGATGGTGAATGGATGGTGAATGGATGGTGATTGGGGGTGAATGGAGGGTGAATGGGGGGTGAATGGATGGTGAATGGAGGGTGAATGGATGGTGAACGGAGGGTGAACGGATGGTGAACGGATGGTGAACGGATGGTGAACGGAGGGTGAACGGATGGTGAACGGAGGGTGAACGGAGGGTGAACGGATGGTGAACGGATGGTGAACGGATGGTGAACGGAGGGTGAATGGAGGGTGAATGGATGTGGAATGGATGGTGAATGGATGTGGAATGGGGGGATGAATGGAGGGTGAATGGATGGTGAATGGATGGTGAATGGATGTGGAATGGATGGTGAATGGGGGTGAATGGATGGTGAATGGAGGGTGAATGGGGGGTGAATGGATGGTGAATGGGGGTGAATGGATGGTGAATGGATGTGGAATGGATGGTGAATGGGGGTGAATGGAGGGTGAATGGATGGTGAATGGATGTGGAATGGATGGTGAATGGGGGTGAATGGAGGGTGAATGGAGGGTGAATGGATGGTGAATGGATGGTGAATGGAGGGTGAATGGATGGTGAATGGATGTGGAATGGATGGTGAATGGAGGGTGAATGGATGGTGAATGGAGGGTGAATGGAGGGTGAATGGGGGGTGAATGGATGGTGAATGGAGGGTGAATGGGGGTGAATGGAGGGTGAATGGATGGTGAATGGAGGGTGAATGGATGGTGAATGGATGGTGAATGGAGGGTGAATGGATGGTGAATGGATGTGGAATGGATGGTGAATGGAGGGTGAATGGATGGTGAATGGAGGGTGAATGGAGGGTGAATGGAGGGTGAATGGGGGGTGAATGGGGGTGAATGGGGGTGAATGGATGGTGAATGGATGGTGAATGGATGGTGAATGGATGGTGAATGGATGGTGAATGGATGGTGAAATGGATGGATGGTGAATGGGGGGTGAATGGATGGTGAATGGATGGTGAATGGAGGGTGAATGGATGGTGAATGGATGGTGAATGGATGGTGAATGGGGGGTGAATGGATGAATGGAGGTGAATGGATGGTGAATGGATGGTGAATGGATGGTGAATGGATGGTGAATGGATGGTGAATGGATGGTGAATGGATGGTGAATGGATGGAATGGATGGTGAATGGAGGGTGAATGGATGGTGAATGGATGGTGAATGGATGGTGAATGGATGGTGAATGGATGGTGAATGGATGGATGAATGGATGGTGAATGGATGGTGAATGGATGGTGAATGGATGGTGAATGGATGGTGAATGGATGGTGAATGGATGGTGAATGGATGGTGAATGGAGGGTGAATGGATGGTGAATGGATGGTGAATGGATGGTGAATGGATGGTGAATGGAGGGTGAATGGAGGGTGAATGGATGGTGAATGGATGGTGAATGGATGGTGAATGGAGGGTGAATGGAGGGTGAATGGATGGTGAATGGATGGTGAATGGAGGGTGAATGGATGGTGAATGGATGGTGAATGGAGGGTGAATGGATGGTGAATGGATGGTGAATGGATGGTGAATGGATGGTGAATGGATGGTGAATGGATGGTGAATGGATGGTGAATGGATGGTGAATGGAGGGTGAATGGATGGTGAATGGATGGTGAATGGAGGGTGAATGGATGGTGAATGGATGGTGAATGGATGGTGAATGGATGGTGAATGGAGGGTGAATGGATGGTGAATGGAGGGTGAATGGATGAATGGATGGAATGGAGGGGGAGAATGGAGGGTGAATGGAGGGTGAATGGATGGTGAATGGATGTGAATGGAGGGTGAATGGATGGTGAATGGATGTGGAATGGAGGGTGAATGGAGGGTGAATGGATGGTGAATGGAGGGTGAATGGATGGTGAATGGATGGTGAATGGATGGGTGAATGGAGGGTGAATGGATGGTGAATGGAGGGTGAATGGAGGGTGAATGGAGGGTGAATGGATGGTGAATGGATGGGAATGGAATGGGGTGAATGGATGTGAATGGAGGGTGAATGGGGGGAGGGTGAATGGAGGGTGAATGGAGGGTGAATGGGAATGGATGAATGGAGGGTGAATGGATGGTGAATGGAGGGAATGGAGGGTGAATGGAGGGTGAATGGTGGGTGAATGGATGAATGGAAATGGAGGGTGAATGGGGGTGAATGGATGTGGAATGGAGGGTGAATGGATGGTGAATGGAGGGTGAATGGGGGTGAATGGTTTTGGAATGGAGGGTGAATGGGGGTGAATGGTTTTGGAATGGAGGGTGAATGGGGGTGAATGGATGGTGAATGGGGGGTGAATGGAGGGTGAATGGATGGTGAATGGAGGGTGAATGGATGGTGAACGGAGGGTGAATGGATGGTGAATGGATGGTGAATGGAGGGTGAATGGATGGTGAATGGAGGGTGAATGGAGGGTGAATGGATGTGGAATGGATGTGGAATGGATGGTGAATGGATGGTGAATGGAGGGTGAATGGATGGTGAATGGATGGTGAATGGATGTGGAATGGATGGTGAATGGGGGGTGAATGGATGGTGAATGGAGGGTGAATGGATGGTGAACGGAGGGTGAATGGATGGTGAATGGAGGGTGAATGGAGGGTGAATGGATGGTAAATGGATGGTGAATGGATGGTGAATGGAGGGTGAATGGAGGGTGAATGGATGTGGAATGGATGGTGAATGGATGTGGAATGGATGGTGAATGGGGGTGAATGGAGGGTGAATGGATGGTGAATGGATGGTGAATGGATGTGGAATGGATGGTGAATGGGGTGAATGGATGGTGAATGGAGGGTGAATGGGGGGTGAATGGATGGTGAATGGGGGTGAATGGATGGTGAATGGATGTGGAATGGATGGTGAATGGGGGGTGAATGGAGGGTGAATGGATGGTGAATGGATGTGGAATGGATGGTGAATGGGGGTGAATGGAGGGTGAATGGAGGGTGAATGGATGGTGAATGGATGGTGAATGGAGGGTGAATGGATGGTGAATGGATGTGGAATGGATGGTGAATGGAGGGTGAATGGATGGTGAATGGAGGGTGAATGGAGGGTGAATGGGGGTGAATGGATGGTGAATGGAGGGTGAATGGGGGGTGAATGGAGGGTGAATGGATGGTGAATGGAGGGTGAATGGATGGTGAATGGATGTGGAATGGATGGTGAATGGAGGGTGAATGGATGGTGAATGGATGTGGAATGGATGGTGAATGGAGGGTGAATGGATGGTGAATGGAGGGTGAATGGAGGGTGAATGGGGGGTGAATGGATGGTGAATGGAGGGTGAATGGAGGGTGAATGGGGGTGAATGGATGGTGAATGGAGGGTGAATGGGGGTGAATGGAGGGTGAATGGATGGTGAATGGGGGTGAATGGATGGTGAATGGATGTGGAATGGATGTGGAATGGATGGTGAATGGGGGTGAATGGAGGGTGAATGGAGGGTGAATGGATGGTGAATGGATGGTGAATGGAGGGTGAATGGATGGTGAATGGATGTGGAATGGATGGTGAATGGAGGGTGAATGGATGGTGAATGGAGGGTGAATGGAGGGTGAATGGGGGTGAATGGATGGTGAATGGAGGGTGTATGGGGGTGAATGGAGGGTGAATGGATGGTGAATGGAGGGTGAATGGATGGTGAATGGATGTGGAATGGATGGTGAATGGGGGTGAGTGGAGGGTGAATGGATGGTGAATGGATGTGGAATGGATGGTGAATGGGGGGTGAATGGATGGTGAATGGATGTGGAATGGAGGGTGAATGGGGGTGAATGGAGGGTGAATGGATGGTGAATGGATGTGGAATGGATGATGAATGGATGTGGAATGGAGGGTGAATGGGGGTGAATGGAGGGTGAATGGAGGGTGAATAGATGGTGAATGGATGGTGAATGGAGGGTGAATGGAGGGTGAATGGATGGTGAATGGAGGGTGAATGGAGGGTGAATGGATGGTGAATGGGGGTGAATGGAGGGTGAATGGATGGTGAATGGATGGTGAATGGATGGTGAATGGAGGGTGAATGGATGGTGAATGGAGGGTGAATGGAGGGTGAATGGGGGGTGAATGGAGGGTGAATGGAGGGTGAATGGGGGTGAATGGTTTTGGAATGGAGGGTGAATGGGGGTGAATGGTTTTGGAATGGAGGGTGAATGGGGGTGAATGGATGGTGAATGGGGGTGAATGGAGGGTGAATGGAGGGTGAATGGAGGGTGAATGGGGGTGAATGGAGGGTGAATGGAGGGTGAATGGGGGTGAATGGAGGGTGAATGGGGGGTGAATGGATGGTGAATGGAGGGTGAATGGAGGGTGAATGGGGGTGAATGGAGGGTGAATGGGGGTGAATGGATGTGGAATGGAGGGTGAATGGGGTGAATGGATGTGTAATGGAGGGTGAATGGATGGTGAATGGAGGGTGAATGGGGGTGAATGGTTTTGGAATGGAGGGTGAATGGGGGTGAATGGATGGTGAATGGGGGGTGAATGGAGGGTGAATGGATGGTGAATGGAGGGTGAATGGGGTGAATGGAGGGTGAATGGGGGGTGAATGGATGTGGAATGGAGGGTGAATGGATGGTGAATGGAGGGTGAATGGATGGTGAATGGAGGGTGAATGGGGGTGAATGGAGGGTGAATGGGGGGTGAATGGATGTGGAATGGAGGGTGAATGGAGGGTGAATGGATGGTGAATGGAGGGTGAATGGGGGGTGAATGGATGTGGAATGGAGGGTGAATGGAGGGTGAATGGATGGTGAATGGAGGGTGAATGGATGGTGAATGGAGGGTGAATGGGGTGTGAATGGATGTGGAATGGATGGTGAATGGAGGGTGAATGGGGGTGAATGGAGGGTGAATGGATGGTGAATGGAGGGTAAATGGATGGTGAATGGAGGGTGAATGGA
Source organism: Oncorhynchus masou masou (assembly GCF_036934945.1). Taxonomy (NCBI): domain Eukaryota; kingdom Metazoa; phylum Chordata; class Actinopteri; order Salmoniformes; family Salmonidae; genus Oncorhynchus; species Oncorhynchus masou. The sequence continues at coordinate 8,361 of NW_027009437.1, read as the reverse complement.
GGGTGAATGGATGTGGAATGGATGGTGAATGGAGGGTGAATGGATGTGGAATGGAGGGTGAATGGAGGGTGAATGTATGGTGAATGGAGGGTGAATGGAGGGTGAATGGAGGGTGAATGGATGGTGAATGGAGGGTAAATGGATGGTGAATGGAGGGTGAATGGAGGGTGAATGGATGTGGAATGGATGGTGAATGGAGGGTGAATGGATGTTGAATGGAGGGTGAATGGAGGGTGAATGGATGGTGAATGGAGGGTGAATGGGGTGAATGGAGGGTGAATGGGGGTGAATGGATGTGGAATGGAGGGTGAATGGAGGGTGAATGGATGGTGAATGGAGGGTGAATGGGGGTGAATGGATGTGGAATGGAGGGTGAATGGAGGGTGAATGGATGGTGAATGGAGGGTGAATGGATGGTGAATGGAGGGTGAATGGGGTGTGAATGGATGTGGAATGGATGGTGAATGGAGGGTGAATGGGGGGTGAATGGAGGGTGAATGGATGGTGAATGGAGGGTGAATGGATGGTGAATGGAGGGTGAATGGAGGGTGAATGGATGTGGAATGGATGGTGAATGGAGGGTGAATGGATGTGGAATGGAGGGTGAATGGAGGGTGAATGTATGGTGAATGGAGGGTGAATGGAGGGTGAATGGAGGGTGAATGGATGGTGAATGGAGGGTGAATGGAGGGTGAATGGATGTGGAATGGAGGGTGAATGGATGGTGAATGGAGGGTGAATGGGGGTGAATGGTTTTGGAATGGAGGGTGAATGGGGGGTGAATGGAGGGTGAATGGATGGTGAATGGAGGGTGAATGGGCGGTGAACCGGGGTGAATGGATGGTGAATGGAGGGTGAATGAAGGGTGAATGGGGGTGAATGGAGGGTGAATGGAGGGTGAATGGGGGGTGAATGGAGGGTGAATGGATGGTGAATGGGTGGGTGAATGGATGGTGAATGGGTGGGTGAATGGGGGTGAATGGAGGGTGCATGGAGGGTGAATGGATGGTGAATGGATGGTGAATGGGGGTGAATGGATGGTGAATGGAGGGTGAATGGGGGGTGAATGGAGGGTGAATGGATGGTGAATGGAGGGTGAATGGGGGGTGAATGGGGGTGAATGGATGGTGAATGGAGGGTGAATGGAGGGTGAATGGGGATGAATGGATGGTGAATGGAGGGTGAATGGAGGGTGAATGGATGGTGAATGGAGGGTGAATGGAGGGTGAATGGAGTGTGAATGGAGGGTGAATGGATGGTGAATGGGGGATGAATGGATGGTGAATGGAGGGTGAATGGATGGTGATTGGGGGGTGAATGGAGGGTGAATGGGGGTGAATGGATGGTGAATGGAGGGTGAATGGGGGGTGAATGGAGGGTGAATGGGGGATGAATGGATGGTGAATGGAGGGTGAATGGAGGGTGAATGGAGTGTGAATGGAGGGTGAATGGATGGTGAATGGGGGATGAATGGATGGTGAATGGAGGGTGAATGGATGGTGATTGGGGGGTGAATGGAGGGTGAATGGGGGATGAATGGATGGTGAATGGAGGGTGAATGGGTGGATGAATGGATGGTGAATGGAGGGTGAATGGAGGGTGAATGGATGGTGAATGGAGGGTGAATGGGGGGTGAACGGATGGTGAATGGAGGGTGAATGGAGGGTGAATGGAGGGTGAATGGGGGTGAATGGATGGTGAATGGATGGTGAATGGAGGGTGAATGGATGGTGAATGGGGGGTGAATGGATGGTGAATGGATGGTGAATGGAGGGTGAATGGGGGGTGAATGGATGGTGAATGGAGGGTGAATGGGGGTGAACGGATGGTGAACGGAGGGTGAATGTTGTCAGCTGGTATTATACATGGTTGCCTGGTTTGCAACTCAACAGAAACACAAACACACACACATAAACACACACCTACATGCCCCTTAAACAGTACAAACACACACACATAAACACACACCTACATGCCCCTTAAACAGTACAAACACACACACATAAACACACACCTACATGCGCCTTAAATAGTACAAACACACACACACAAACACACACCTACATGCCCCTTAAACAGTACACACACACACACACACACACAAACACAAACACACACAAACACACACCAGCATGCCACTTAAACAGTATACATACACATCCACACATTCCTCCTCCAACATCCACCTACCGGGACAGGGTCACTGCGAGTGGCTATCTCCAACAGAATTATAGAGTAGCTGGAAAGAGATATACAAGTTCATAGATACTTAAAGTGAAAGTGTGTGTGGTTAGGTCCATATGTTTGTATGTGTGGGTGCGTGTGTGTTGGTGTGCGTGTGTGTGTGGGTGCGTGTGTGTGGGTGCGTGTGTGTGGGTGTGTGTGTGTGGGTGCGTGTGTGTGTGTGTGTGTGTGTGGGTGCGTGTGTGTGTGTGTGTGGTGGGTGCGTGTGTGTGGGTGCGTGTGTGTGGGTGCGTGTGTGTGGGTGTGTGTGTGTGGGTGCGTGTGTGTGTGTGTGTGGGTGCGTGTGTGGGGTGCGTGTGTGTGGGTGCGTGTGTGTGGGTGTGTGTGTGTGGGTGCGTGTGTGTGGGTGCGTGTGTGTGGGTGTGTGTGTGTGGGTGCGTGTGTGGGTGTGTGTGCGGGTGTGTGTTTGTGTGTGTGTCACCTGAAGACGTCCCCGGGCAGGGTCGGTTCCTGGTTGGATGTCTGGCACTCAGGAGGCGTGTACACCTCTCTCAGTCTCATCTGATAGGATGACAGGGGTTCCGCTGCATCCTCCCTTCGATAGATGGTCAGACAGTAATCTGGAAAGAGGTTCAGACCAGCATTTGCTCTACCTTGCCTGGAGTGATAGATGGTGGGAGTTGTAGTTTTGTGACTATCAGATGGTGGGAGTAGTAGTTTTGTGACGATCAGATGGATGTAGTTGTAGTTTTGTGACGAACAGATGGTGGGCGTTGTAGTTTTGTGACTATCAGATGATGGGAGTTGTAGTTTTGTGACTATCAGATGGTGGGAGTTGTAGTTTTGTGACTATCAGATGGTGGGAGTTGTAGTTTTGTGACTATCAGATGGTGGGAGTTGTAGTTTTGTGACAATTAGATGGTGGGAGTTACAGTTTTGTGACTATAATATTGGTCATTAAGCCAGTCTAGCTCAATCGAAAACCGGTAAAATGTTTGAAATTAATTCAAATAGTATTTGAACCCAGGCCTGGCTAGGTTAAAAGTCAGAGGTGAGGCCATTGATTATAGGATAAAGGTCAGGGGTTAAAGGTTACCAGTGATCTTGCAGACCAGGCGGGCAGGTTTTACAGTGTACAGGCTAGGGATTATTACAGGTCAGGGGTTAAAGGTTACCA